>NC_056729.1:1005209757-1005509757 GCF_019279795.1 Protopterus annectens
AATGTGCTCAGATTTTCTATCTTTGTTAAAATGTATGTAATGAATAAAATAAAAATACTTCATTGCTATTGCTGGCATAGCATTTTAACACTTTATCAGTATTACTAGATATCTGTATACAAGAAATGCAAGCTTACAAGCATACATTGAGTCAATAATGCTAGTAGAAAAGGACACTGAAGTGTTCTGTGGTTGAAAATGCTATACTGCACAGCACAAATTCTTCCTTGTCAATTGAACCCAAGATGTTGCTGTAATAATCACATACTCAATGTAGATACCAAGGTCTTCTGCACTAATTATACAATAGCTATGGACCGGTCTCCAGTGCTAATCATGCTTATAGTCATACTGGTGCATGAAACTTATAGAACCAAAAGGCACAATGTTTAACTACATGGCTTACAGCACTCAGTGACTGTATCTGTGGGTCCTGTAAAGAACACCTATGTCACTTCAATCTGAACCACAAGACAGCCAGTCATTCAGTGCAGTCATGCGCTTTGTCGTAAGCAGACACCCATCACAAAATGAATAACACTGCAGAAGCCTTGTCAGGCAAAAACAGTTATCTGTACTGCTGTGTTCCAAATAAAAGTCACAGACATCGGTGCTGTTTATTCTTGTGTTCATCCCCTTCCATTCCAGAAATCTATCTAAATGCCATTCTATATAGATATAGATATATAGATATAGATATGGATATAGATATAGATATAGATATAGATATAGATATAGATATGGATATAGATATAGATATAGATATAGATATAGATATAGATATAGATATAGATATAGATATAGATA
This sequence comes from Protopterus annectens, assembly GCF_019279795.1. Taxonomy (NCBI): domain Eukaryota; kingdom Metazoa; phylum Chordata; order Ceratodontiformes; family Protopteridae; genus Protopterus; species Protopterus annectens. The sequence continues at coordinate 1,005,210,565 of NC_056729.1, forward strand.
TAGATATAGATGTGTGCATGTGTGTCTGTACGTGTGCATGTCCACATGCATGCATGCATGTGCATATTTACCTTAGATATGAACATATTTGTCAATTTTTATCTGGGCACCTGGATTCGTATTAATACTTTGAACATACTAAAAGTGTGAAAATAATCAGTGTTACACTAACCGAATGCACTTGCTTTAGAACCAGTGCCATCTCTGAGATCTGTTCCAAAACACAGTTCAACAACACTCCCTGAACTCATTACTGTCAGTTTGTTGACATCTATTAGCCCTTATTTCTCTACCAATTAAAGTACGGAAACTACTACAGCAGCCACACATCCTAGTGCACTGCAGATACAGCACAGTTTTGTCTTCTACAATGTCTCTCTCTCTCTCTCTCTCTCTCACACACACACACACACACACACACACACACACACACACACACACACACACACACACACACAGAAATCAACCCAAGCTCAACCCTTCCTCCAATCATGCTTGGGATACTCCAGATAATAAATACAATTGTAACAAATTTATCATTTAATCCCCCATAAAGCCGCTCTTCCAACACCTCCCCTTTCTGCTTCCTGCCTCCTCCACTTTTTAGACACAATTAACTTCATTAAAATTGTCCTTAAATTACTTTCATCTCCCCCCATCCTCACCATATCTACACTCTCCCTTCTCACCTATTATATCCAGAAATCCTTTCTCTACTACCCTCCTCTTCCTGATGTACATATCTCAGTGAAAAGTAATGTCTTTACCAGTTTTCATAGTTTTATAGAAGGTTAATTATGTGGTACAAAAATTGTATTCCTTTACTAGAGTCCATAGTGTTGTACAATATTCATTATGCAGTACAAATTCCTTTAATAGTCTATGTACTCCTACTTTAAGAAATTTAGCAACCTCTTGCTAATCTTATACTGATTTGTCCTGCAGCTGTTTGTGTATCCTTGAATGTTTTGCTAATGTAAATACTGTGCAACTAGCTGTTTATATTGCCCTGTATTCTTTTTATATCTGGTGGGGTATGCCTGAAAATGGTCTACTTGAATCAATCTACCCAAGTCAATAAATGCATATATAAATAAAATAAAAAAAAAATAATTGCGAAACATCAGTTTCTAAAAAGCCAAAAAAAAAGCTTTTTTGGGGAGGTGTCAAGGTCCTCACTGCCAATATGTGCAATATCAGAGTACCTTCAGCCTCAGGCATAAAAGCAGACTGCCTTACCCACAAAGGCATCATCAATGAAATTTACACTGCAACGTATTTTAATAGTAGTGGACATGGAAGGGTTGCCGTGACGCAAAGGCACATGATTAGTGTTTGAAAGAACTGCTTGTCTCTCATTCAGCAACTGCTACCATTGCACTGAAGCCCTGACATTGCAGACTACATGCCTCCTACCTACTGTTCATTCAGACTCCCTGACTTAGTTTTACTTCTTCAGACAACAGCATATGCAGCACTCTACTATGGACTAGCAATCAACACCCAGCCTTAAGCGTCACTATAAATGGTGACTTGTTTTGTTTTTGACTTCTGTCTTTGGTGGTGAAATCAAAGTTGCACCAAAGCAGTTAAGCTCACCAGGCAACGTGCTTATTTGACACCCAACTCCTACCTTGCATCTATACAAAACTGCAACACAGCTTGCAAACCATCGTACAGTTATTATGGTAGCAACTGAATAGAACAGTTTGACAGTTTGCTAGCTGTCATTAATGTCAATCCCAACTGAGATTGCTTTTAAAGACAACTTATGTAAAAGGTTTCTTTTTTTTTAAGCTGCACACATCAATCAGCATTCCTACAAGTTAACACCTGGGGAGCCCACCACCTCTGCCCAACTCTATCTATAGCTCTGTCAAGCATTTTCATAAATGCATGACTACGGTACAGAAGTCATTAAGTATGTGTTTTCTTTGATTAAAGAACAATTGCACCCAGAATGAGAAATATAAATTAGTTTTATCATATCTTCTCTCTTTTTTCCAATATTATTATCCCTACATTACTTTTAAAAGAGTTGCACAGTGGCACAGAGAGTAATTGTGTAATGAATAGTGGACTACACTATGAACTGTAGCAAAAGATTGTCTGGTTCATCTTTTGTCTTGGATGAGGTCTGTGCAGAGTCTGCATGTCCTCCTTGTATTTACAGGAGTTTTCTCCAGATACCCCAGTTTCTTTGCATATACCGCACACTGCTTGCCGAGTAAATCAGCTGTTATACCTCAAAATGTCTTTAAGTGGGTTGCTGTGATGAAACAATTTCAAAGTTTCTCTCCCTTTCCTGTAATTTTAAGTTATGCAAACAGCAAACATTTACAGTGTTATCATCTCTTAAGTGACTTTCTGTAAGAGTACAGAAGATTTTAGACAACTTCAAACAACAAATGCAGTTTGTCTTTTGCAATGATATCCTTCCATTTGTTTTTTGTACTTTTCTTGCAATGTGCTTGGCATGTTTGACTGTTAGATTTGAGCCAAGTCTAAACTGCAATTCCAAGTCATATTTTCCAGATGGGGTTTGAAGATACTGAGAGGTAATACAGGCAAAAAATGAATGACTGCAGTTAGTAATTAGGTTTAAGACTTCTTTTAGACTGTGTAGTTAGAATCAATGACACATGCCTAATTATTTTGTTGTGACAAGTTTATAAAAGTCTCATCACTTGCTGATTCTTCTGCCGACATGGAACCACTTGGGATGCGATGAATATTAAAAATAAATAATATGAGAATTCTCAAAAAAATGCAAACTGGCATGCAAAGAAACTGCAGAAATTGTTTCAGCAAGAAAAAAGGGGGATTAATATTTATATCACATTTTCATTGATTATGGCACTTTCAGTGTTGCATAAATAAGGTTAAAACAGAAAGGATATATGCTTAAAATGTTGTGCATGATTGTAGACTCAGTTGTGTATTAGCGTCAGTAAAAAAATATTGGTTTGCTCACCAACTGTCTTCTGCTTGCCTTACCACTTTGGATGGATGAAATGATTATAGCTATGCCATATCATTTTTATCAAAATTGTCAAGTTTTGTATTTGTAGAGGTTATGAAAGAGTATGACTTGAGCTGTTCATAGCCAGTATGTTGTAAAACAAGTAATATATGTAGCAATCCTCATGTAACATTCAACAGGAGGCATGCAAAGCAGTTCAGGGACTTACTTTTGCATGATCTCATTCACTTGTGTGTACTAAACTTCTTTTTGTTGATCTTGCTAAAAGTATTATATCCTAGGTACCAGTGTTATTTTTCTTGAGGAGGAAACATCCTTTGTCCTCATTTGCCTTCTTGGATTTTTCTTTTTATTCCATATTTCTCTTGTCATAACACAGCTCCCTCACTACCAGGCCAACCAGTCATCGTACTGACTGGTACAGTAATGGTAGGACCATTTTATGTGACTGGTAGGCATGATGATATGGTGTGGTAACCGTTTGAGGACTGAGGATCTAAAGAAGGAATCATCAGCTACAGTATTCATACTCAAATGTATGAAGAATGGACATGCACTGCAAAAGGTACAGTTAATATCTACTCCAAATAACATGCAATACGGCAGATTCTATGAATAATGTTAGGGCTGCCATGATGAACAGTCAAGAAATAAGCATTTGTCTTTGCCTTCTTAACCGAGAATTAAATTAACTGAAAGTGATTCATTCCTTCTCATTGCAATTAGATTTCCCAGAGTATTCTTGGTTTCTTCAACCCAGCCAAAAAAACACTGCAAATGAAAATGTGAACCAAGTATAAAGCGATGAGTATAAATCAGATGGACTTGGAATTAACATCCTGGGATCTGGAGGAGGAGCCACTGTATCGGGAAAGAGGAATAAGACTTACATATACCAAGTCCATTATGGTCATTTCCCAGAATATTGCCTTTTATGTCAGGTATGGCAGTCTTGGTATAATGGTATATATAGGTTAGGAGGGTTCAGAGGGTTTTACTCTTTGCTTTTCTCGTGGGTTTTTTTATCTTTTTTTTTTTTTTTTTTTTGTCAGCTGGTACTCTATATTACGAATGCCAGCATTTCAATAGAGAGCCTATATGTACACACACACACACACACACACACACACACACACACACACACACACACACACACACACACACACACACACACACACACACATATGTATATATGAAAAGAGAGGGGCAGAAAGGTCATTATGATACTGCAGCCAATAGAAAAACAGACATATTGCTCTGATGAAATGCTTAATTCTTGTTCTATCTCCCAAGTTGAATATAAATTACTACTAATGCTTCCCATTCCTTTTAACTCTCGTTACCTTCCATCCTATTACAAACTACTGCTGATTTTGTGCTTTCTGCTCTCAGTATTCTGTATTCCCAGTCCTAACATATACCACTACATACGCTTCTGCTTCCTTCTTCTATTACTCATGTTCATATAGCTCGGTCGACTGCACTCCATTACACTTGCTGCATATTCAAATGATGCTGAGGACATGTACTGCATTACATAATAACACTGCTATTTCCATTCGCCTTAATTTGTTCTTCTCTCCTTGTTTTATATGCTCTATGACAGCATCAGACTCTCAGATAATAATCTCTGCTATTAGAATATGGCCCCTCAGTATTTGTCCCTTTATTGCATTAGTGTCAAAAATAAATTTTAATATTGTCTGCTCACATCAGATTCTGTCTTAATTATTTTATTTGCATCACCTTTTATGAGGTCTTTGTCAGTGATTATATATCTCAGCATTAACCTATTTATTTATTTTATTTTATTTTTATTTATTTTACATTTGTTAACTGGGGGGGGGTCTGATTGAGCCAAAAAGGCCCTTTTTCAGCAGAGGCCCGGGGAGAAAAGCTCCACATAGAAAAATTAGAGATACATTTAGACATGATCAGTATACACACAAATTACAAAAGACATGTTTTTACAGTGATATGCAGCACATCAACAGTTACAGTGAAGAGAACAAACAAAAAAATATTTAAAAATAAAGGTACGTAATAGATTTGTGGTGTACAGCTGAAATTTGGAACATAGGTAGAATACATACACAGTACACAGGTACAGTATATACATTGTAGATTAGCCAGTGTTTGTGAGAATAGTTTTCAATCTTAATCAAGTACTCTAGGTTTAGTATGTGTACCTTATCTGCTTTCACTAGCCTGGGGAGCAATCATGGCACTGCCAACTTTGCTTGAGATGTTGCCTGATGAGGTCTTTAAAGGAGGCTTTGGATGATGTGTTTTGAATGCTAGTGGGGACTGAGTTCCATTTTTTAGCCACTGAACTACTATATAGTGCATCTCCAAAGCTATTGTAGCTGTTGGTGACTTCTAGTAGTAGCTTGCTTGATCTAAGAGACCTTTTGGCTGAGTGATGTACTAGGTTTTTGAGGGCAGGACACTTATTGGGGAGGTAATAGAATGACAGAGGCAGAGCTGATTGTAGGTTAGGAGGTTGGGCAGTTCAAGCCAGTGGAGCTGTCTCAAAGCAGTACAGTGATGTGTTCTATATGAGCAATTTGCAGCAAAGAGGGAAATTCTGTTATAGCAGGCTTCCATTTTGCTTAATTCAGTTTTGTTGAGATTAGTCAGAATGGGAGATGCATAGAGTAGGGTGGATAGAAGTTGGGAGCGAGCAATGGCTGATCTTGTGTTGTTGGTAAGAAATGGTTTGATAAGGTAGAGTGGTCCCAGTTTGGCATGTACTTTTTTAATAGTTAAGTTGAGATGACAATCAAATTTTAGGTGGGATTCTATGGTTATTTCCAATAACAGCCTGTGCCACTGGAGCTATTGGAGTAGCATTTGTGGAGTAGATAAGGAATTGACTGTTATCAGTGTTTTTGTTAGAACTGGTTATAATCATAAGCTGAGTTTTCTTTGGATTGAGGATAAGTTGGGCTTTGGTTAGGTAGTTTTCAATGTCAGAGAATGCTAGTTGAGTTGTTTGCAGGAGGGTAGGAATGTTTTGTGCAGCACAGATTAAGGTAGTTTCATCTGCATACTGAATGATAGATGCATGCTGTGTGGAGGTATGGATGTAATTTGTGAAGATTGTGAATAGTAGTGGTCCTAAGATAGAACCCTGTGGGACTTCTATAGTTATGGGCAGCTGAGGAGAGAGAGAATTTTCCCATTTCACAGCTTGGTACCTGTCAGTTAAGTAGGTTTGAAACCAGGTAAGAGTGTAATTTGATAGGTGATACTGGTTTAGTTTGTTTAGCAGGATTTGGTGTGAGACTGTGTCAAATGCTTTGGACATATCCAAAAAAAAAGAGTTGACACCTGCAGGCCTTCATTTTTGAGACAGTTTACTGTGTCTGTGAAGCAGAGGAGGGCTGTAGTGGTACTATGGGCAGGTCTGAAAGCATGCTGAGTAGGTGACAGGATGTTGCTGTCTAGGAGATATTTTAGCATCTGGGTATCGATAGATTTTTCTAGGATTTTGGCCAGGGGGGGAGAGTAAAGCAATGGGTTTGTAGTTATTAAGTTCAGTGGAGGTCCCACCTTTATGTATGGGTGTATAATAGGATATTTTCCAGAATTTGGGCACATAGTTTTCAACAACTGATCTGTTTATGAGAGTGGAGATTGGGATAGCAATAGCATCTGCTGTAAGTTTCAAGAAATAGCTGGGGAGTAGGCCGGCTGCTGTTAATGAGGTTTTCAGTTTGGAGACCATGCTTTTGATTGAAGTGGTGGAAACTGTTTTGAGGGTAAAGCTTGTATTAGTGTTATTTGTGTTGGGGGGGGGGGCTAGTGAAAAAAGAACTGTCCTGTGATACTAAGGATAGAACTGAGTTCACAAAGTGGGAGTTGAATTGTGTTTCGATGGGAACTTTAGTGTCAGGGGTGGTTGTTTTGGGGGTAGCCTTTTGGGTGGGTTTTAGTAGCTGGTTTACATTTTTCCAAAATTTTTGGGGGTTGTGTTGGTATTTAGTTTGTAATGCCATGTGGTAGGATTTTTTGTCCAGCCTAATGCATTTTTTTGCACGGTTGGGCAGTTCTTGATACTTAGGCTTTGTGCTTCTTTGTTTTTTTTTTTATAGTAAAGCCAGACAGCATCTCTGGACATGAGGATTTGTTTGGTTTCTTTACTGAGCCAGGGGATTGTAGAGGTTCTAACCTTGATTTTGCGCAATGGAGCGACAGTGTCTAGGTATTGTAGAAATGTTCTGTTGAAATATGCTACAGCCTGGTCAAGTAGGAGGGTTTTTAAGGGGGTCCAGTCACAGTTACAGAGTAAAGTATTGAGGACGTCAGGAGAGAATTTTTTTGTGTTTCTAGTGAATATATAGTTAGTGGTTTTGCATATGCTTGTTCTACTACATATAAAGTATATTATGTTGTGGTCACTTAAGGTGTCTGGGAGACTGCCTGCGTGGAGGTACAATGTGGGGTTGTTAGGACACAGTCAAGGATGGATTCCTTTTTAGATTTTTTATCACATCTAGTTGGAATTTGGACTAGCTGCTGGTAGCCATGGAGATTTATTAGATTACTTGGTGGTTCTGATATGCAGGTGAACCAATCTAGGTTAAAATCCCCCAGAATAAGGGTTTCTTGTGAGTATATGGAAGAACACTAGGATAAGATGTCTTCAAGGCTAGCATGTGTATTACCAAGTGGAATATAGATCACAATTGTGGTGATGACCTTTTTAGGGTAAAATTGAAGTTGTGAGATAAGTATGTCCCAATTAATGGAGGAGGGGTAGGAGTTTGGTAATTGATGTACAGTTAAGTTGGACTTATACAGTAAAGCAGTTCCACCCCCTTTATGAAGTGGTCTGTCTTGTCTAATGATATTGTAGCTGGTAGGGAGAACTTCTGAGTTAGCTATGTTTTTATTTAGCCAGGTTTTTGTTAAAGCAACTATGTCTGGGGAGTAGTGTGCTGTTGTGGCCTGTAGTTCGGGTATTTTATTTTTGATACTTCTAATATTAATATTTAGCATTAAAAGATGGTTGTTTTTTCTGCTGTTGTTGATTTGTCCTGGGATGAAGATAGTGGGGGTGTTATGTTCTGATATTTGTGTTGGAGCAGTTTGTGTTGGACAGGATGGATTTGGGCCTGGGTTGGGGTGGATATCCCCACTTAGGGTGAGCCTAGTGTTAAAATGGTGATACAGACGTTGGAGTTTGGTGAGGAGTGTGAGAAAATATTGTGTTTTTTTGGAGTAGGAATGATAGCATATGTGTTTAGTTCTGAACTGGTCCATTATGTATTTCTTGAACAATTGTGAACAGATATTATTATAATGTGTGGTGTCTGTATATGAGAGTGCATAATGTAGTGTTGTGCTACTAAGTTTAGGGATATTGCTAGAGTCATAACTTGTGGTGTTATAAAGAATTATGAGAAGACAGACTAGACTTAGTTGTGTGATAGTCATGGTTATAAAGTTTAAGATGGTACTAGGTGGGGGTCTGAATAGGAATTATAGGGTTGCACTATATGTGGATGGGTAAGTAGTGTGGGTGATATAAAAAATGCCTAATGGGAATAAGAGTGATTGGGAGTATTTTTTGTGGAGCAAGTTGGTGTGGTATAATGAGATCTGACTTGAGGAGCTGTGATTGGTGGAGGTGATGTGAGGTTGAGCTGGGGTGTGGCTGTGATTACTATAAATGTAGAGGTAGTGGGTGTGGGAGGAAATAGGGGGCATGGCAGGGGAGTGGAGAGAGCCCGAGCATTCCAGTGCAATCACTGTCATTTTTATAAGTCATTAATATTGCCATTTAATATGTGCTATATAGTATAGATTCTCAAAAGGCACATTTAGAAACCTTAATATAAAATTCATTATCACAATTTTAAATTAAAATATGAAAGAAAACTTTAACTATTAAAACTTTGCTAACAATGTTATGGATTTACTTTTTAAGAGACTGCATAACTCTTAGAATTAGTATTTCAAGTAAAATATTTACTTGTAAATTATGCATTTGCTTTATTGGTACAAATGTCTGAATCATTATTATTTAGGAATGTATGATTGTGCCTTTAAATGTAGTCATGAAAGGTAGAGAAAGAAAGCCCAATATTTCATTTACTAATGCAGATTCATAGATATTTCCAAGCCACTGAGCCTCATGACCATTCTTGCATTGTTAGTACCTACAATGACAGCAACTCCTTTCTCCAGGAGGGTGGCAAAGGTTAAACCTGATGTAAATTCTTAGATACTCATCCAGTCATCTAGTTGATGTCTAAATGAAGATAGTGAGTTGCACTGCTTGCAGAGGTTTGAGAGGCACAGCATTATAAACGTGCCCATCTATTGTTTTTTATCAATTGTTGAAGATTTGTGTCCATGGTTCTAGTACTGATGGAGATATTGGACTTGCAGGGATACAAGATATCTAGGGGAATTGGGTCTATAATGGTGCAGTAAGCAAGACAGAGATCTCCACTCAAAAAGCTGTAACACACTGAAAGAAGGGATAGATCTTCCAGTTCAGGGACTTTAGGTTTGTGATCTTTTCATTTAGGAACCCTGGGGGTCTTTTTAATTATTTGATATGGTTAGTGTTATATATCCCAAAGGGAACGTCATACTCGATAACTGGGCTGATCAATGCTGAGAATAAGGGAATTTTTACCTCTTTAGATGTTGATGATATTCCTTTAGCAATTAGCTGAGCAAAATAAAATATTTCATGACAACCACTGATGCATGATGGTCAAATGAGACAGAGCTAGCAGCCCAAGTACCTAAGTCTCTAACTACATTTATGTTTTATAAAGATGTGTTTTCAACACAGTATGATGTGGAGAGAGTCTGTCCACCAAAAGTGATGTCACTGCACCTTTTAACATTTAGTTTGAGCCCATTTTTAGTACACTAGGGAGAGGTCATTCTGGGAGATATGAGTAATATAGGATGACTTAACAACAACCCCGATTTGTAATCATCTGCATACTTTGTTAGCCAAAGGTCCTGGCTCTCTGCTTTGATGTCTGAGAAGTAAGTACAAAAAGGAGTGGTTCAGAATAGACCCCTGACATACAATGTTGGTTTCTTTCATACTTTCTGATGTGACAACTGCAACTCACACTGAGTGGATTTGACCTTTTAGTCAGTTTGCTTTTCAACTTAGCACATTTGGGTTGATTGCTGGGTTGATTGTTAAAGCATTTAGCTTTTGTATGATGCCAACATGAGGAATCATATCAAAGGCCTTAAGCCAAGTCAGGATATGCTATGGGCATTACTTGGTCAACATATATAGCCTCCATAACCCTGCTGAATAAATTTATCATATCAAAGAGACAGGAACTACCTTTTATAAAACCAAGCTGCTGGAGGTCATGTCTGATGAGATTCTTGACATCACAGTTTATGAGGTCAATTATAAATCATCCCACGGCTCTGCAGACGAGGCTTGTAAGGTTGATAGTTCTATAATTATCTGTGTTGGTTATAAGACTACTTTTATGGAGAAGCGTCATCACTGCTGTGTGCCACTAATCATGGACAAAATCAGTAGATAAACAAAGCAATTTGAGGAATGTGTCTGCAAGGACATGTTTAACACCATTAATTAAGCAACCAAGTATACTGTCAGGCCCCAGGCAGGATTTATTTTTGGTGGTGGTTATCACTTTCAGTAAATGAGCCTTAAAGATAATTAGGAAAGTAAGGGATTCAAATATTTTCAAGTATTTGAGCAGAAATCTCATGGGTGAAGTTAGCAGTAGATTTGTTTGAAGGGATAATGTCACTGCCATTTGAGGTAGGAAGCTCCATTATGAATAAATTCTGAGCAATGCAAGATACTACGTTTAGTCTTTTCCTATAGCTAAAGAAGGATTTATAATTATCTTTGGCTTCAGAAGCCAGTCTAATTCATGGGCTCTTTTACTGAACCTGATAGTATTTGTAATTCTTATGATATTATCATTGAGAAGTTGGATTTGGATTCACTAAATAATTTAAGGAGTTTCTTTGTGATAAATATTTTATTTATGGTGGTGGACCATCATGGTGGCTTGTTTTTGAATTTCATTCCATACTTTCTCGCAGGGACTGCATAGGAGAGACTGCTAGCTATTCACAATTTTCTAAATGGGTACAGAATTCTTTAATAAAGCTTGCTGCTGAATAAAGGTTAGGAGAATGCACTGTCATAACTGAATTCTGACATTCCAAGCAGTAGATTGAGGTTGCCATGTTTGTAATCCTTAAATTCAATGGAATTTGCTTTAGGAACTTTTGGGAGTTTAAAGAGGTCAGAAATTTATGGTCAGATATCACTGAAAAAGGAGGTATCAGAGGAGTAAGGCAAGACATTACCGTACTTGTAAGAATCAGGTCAAGAATGACTAGTAAATGTATTTACCAGCTGCTCAAGGACATTTTTGTTTATTAAGTATATGCATTGTTGAGCATATATAAAATATATACATATATATATATATATATATATATATATATATATATATATATATATATATAAGGGTCCAGGTTTACTGAAGGGTAGTTAAAGTCCCCCAGAATAACTTCTTCATTCTAAATAGGCTGATATCCCCAAACTTACAGAAGCTGCAAATAAAAAAGCCTACAATAGTGCACTGTAATTGAGAGACTCTGGGGTATGCAAAAACATTAGTTCTTTTATGAAATATTAATTTAAATGAGTCAGTGTTTCTTTTATTTATTTATTTTTAATTTTACTTCCTTTCACAGGATGCGACTAGATATGTATCTCAAAAGCACATTTTTGTGAAGTACAACAATGTGCATTTGAGATGCATATCTAGCCACATTCTGTGAAACAATGTAAAACAAACAATGACGATGCACATTAATTAGTGTTTTAGGCATACAATACAGATGTTGCATTTAGTCTTGTTTATTGACAACATGAGCGAGATTCTAAAAAGTCTTATACCTTACTACTCCAAAGGTTTACAGAGTAATTAAATGGGCAGTGTAACAAACACTATTAATGCATACTACGTAAAGGAATAGTAATGTAAATATGTCAGATTTTATCCAGTGGACCAATTCAGTATATGTTGTCTTTGCTTATATTATGGTTATATGTACATATACACATGTGAGAATTACAACCCCCTGGATTTACTAATCTTCCATGTAGGACTAATCTAGTCCTGCACAGAAGCGGCAGTTTAAGAGGAGGATGGCAACACGCCATGCATATTACTGAATGTGCGCTACCTGAACTCCAAATGCTATACAGAGTGTGGACGAGTGCAGGGGCATGTCTGAGAGCAGAGCTCTCAGAATAAACATGCCCCTGCAAAGTAGAACAAAAAAATGTGTAAATAAATGAGCGAGACAGCTCACAAGTGTCCGCATATCCCCACCAACAGTCCCCTTGTGTTCAACATCAACAGTACAGTCAAATAAAACAAAGGCTCCCTATTATTGATGTGTTTTAAAACCCCGAGTACAGCTAACTGTAGGTGCCCGGGTTTGCCCATCGCCTAGCTACGGTTAAAGCAGCTGAAAAGGCTGAAGAGGATAATAAAGAATATATATGCAAATGAAGCAGCACAGCAATAGTGGAGTGGTTAGAGCATCTGCCTAATGAATAGACATTCCCGGTTCGAGTCCCATAGCAACACAAATCATTTTCCACGATAAATCTGTACATGAACATAATTTTGCCATATAACCTACAGAATAACAATTAAATGTGAACTGGAGTACTGCATTAAATGCACATGTGAAATGTTAGTTTCATAATGAATAAGGCACATGTATGCAGGTCTAAGCACAAATAAGCAGCGGTAAGCGTGTTCAAGTGAGCTTGCACAGGGATAAGACTTGCCCACACAGAGTAAGCAAAGTAGAAGCTAATGAGTGTAAAAAACTGTAACCGGAGGTTAGCAGTGTTTACTGTCGTGCAAACCCACGCAAACCCGCTTACAACCACTGTAAAGTGCCTTAATTACTCTGGACCAAATGGCCCAAGTTCCGCCTAGCAACAAAATAAACTGCTTTAGCAAGTCTCAAACCCAGGACCCTGTACACTATAGTCACAGTAGTTAACCACTAAGCCATCATAGCAATAGATAAGTGAGATTAAGGACATACATCCCATACACCCACATGGATTTAGCTCTCTCTCTCTCTCTCTCCCTATATATATATATATATATATATATATATATATATATATATATATATATATATATATATATATATATATATGCAGACATATACATATATATATATATGTATATATCTGTATGTATATATATGCAGACATATATATATATATATATATATATATATATATATATATATATATATGCAGATATATATATATATATATATATATATGCAGATATATATATATATATATATCTACATCTATATCTATATCTATAGGTTCATAGGTTCATAGGTAGGTACTAGGCTATCGGCCCTGGGGCATACACAAGCCCAGCCAAAAAGGTACCCTGGCTTTTGCCACCCAAGAAAATGTTTTTCCTATGCCACTGTCGAGCAGAGCCACATAAGTGATCCCCGGGGTGAATTTCCTATTTCCCATCCAATCATCAAGATATATATATATATATGTGTGTGTGTGTGTGTGTGTGTGTGTGTGTGTGTGTGTGTGTGTATGTGTGCGTAGATATACACAGATATACAGCTATGATAGGAAACAGCACACAAGAATGACACGTTCACAGGCTATACCAATGGATGTGAGGGGCCCAAGCAAGAAACATGTAACACGTAGCATGACCCCCCCCCCCCAAGCTGGACAGAGGAAACATACACACAAACCAAAAAGCAATGTAAATAGTCCACTGCTCCCCAGACCACAGGCAGGATACAACAGGGGGGGGGTACACAGTGTACCCATGAAATCTAATCTTGAAACACAGACAGGAGCATCCCTTGCGGGACGCCCCAAAAATTGACATATTACCAAAGGAAACCGATGCAACAACCATTCTGGCCGGGGTGTGTACCTACCCGGAATACAAGGGTGGGAAATCCTGATAACCCATGGGTGAGACAACGTATGACATGGGTCCCATGAAGTGGAGAGTGGGCAGCATGTAGTGGTGTGTTCAGACCCAACCTGCACCCAGAGTAAGGATGGGTGCTGTAGAGGAGGTGCGGGTGGGGGAACTATGGGTAGCTAGTTATTGGTCTAGGTGTGCAGGTGTTGGCTAATGTGGGTCTATACGGACAGCCCCAGGGATGTAAGCAAAAGTGCTCATTGGACAGAAGCATCGCCCAATGAGCAGCCACACCCACTACGAGTTCCAATGCAGCAAAGTCTAATCTACATGGCAAAAAACGGAATATCCAGATGTAGATGTATATATGTAGAGGTATGTGTGTGTATATCTATCCATAGCTGCATGGAGATATACCTCTCCCTCTCCGTAGTACAAATGTATACATACAGAGACAGAATACATATACATACCCACATATAGATATATACATATGCAGACACCCATACACCCATATGTCGTTATATATATATATATATATATATATATATATATATATATATATATATATATATATAGACAGCAACATATAAATATATACATGTATGCATACATATACAGATATATCTGTATATAAGTAATATATGTGTGTGTGTGTGTGTGTGTGTGTGTGTGTGTGTGTGTGTGTGTGTGTGTGTGTGTGTGTGTGTGTGTGTGTGTGAGTGTGTGTAAATATACACACGTATATAGCTAGGATATGATACAGCAGTTATGAATTACATATGTTCACAGGCCGTGTAAATGGGGGTGAGAGGTCCAATCAACAAACGTGTAACATGTAGCATTAACCCTCCCCCCTCAGCTAGACCGGTGAAACATACAAACACACGATACAAGTAAATACACCACTGCTTCCTAGACCACAGGCAGGATACTACCAGTGGGAGAGACCTGCCAAGTCTAATCTTGAAATAAAGACATCAATGTCCCTTGTGGGGGATCATTGGAGTCATTCCCTGCAATGATTTATCCAACCAGGCAGTATATGTACACAGACCAGAAGGTTATGCAAGCTTGATGATCCATGGGTTGACACAATGTACGACATGGGTCCTGACACGTGGAGAATGGGCAGTGTGTTGTGGTGTGGTTAGACTCCACCTGCACCCACAGTAAGGATGAGTGCTGTAGAGGAGGGGCAGGTGGGGGAACTATGGGTATGCAATTATGGGTCTAGGCATGCAAGTTGGCTGGCGCAGTTGTAGTAGGACCACCCTGGGGATGTAAGTAATATTGCGAATTGAGCAGTGCTTACTCCCATACCTCTCAACCTCTAAGAGCAAAACGACTGGACAGAACCTAAACTACTGGGGGGACAAATAGGACAGAAAGCACATATTCCACTTACAACCTTAGAAAGCTGATAGAATAATAGGTTATGCATTAGCATGACTCAACTGAAGGATGTGGGGTCCTAAACCCAATTACTTGTCTGTATTTAATGGCATCAGTTCCCAGGTATTTGCCAGACAGGTGCAAATTGTAAGAGGAACACACCAATAGTATGAAGCAAACGCTGAACAGGGAGCAGATTCAGTACAGTTGACAGGCATGCTTATGCCTAATGGGCAGCCATTCTCAATATGGCTCCCACCACAGCACAGTCCAGTTTACATGGCTAAGTATGGTATAACCATATGTGTTGTTGGATAACCCACTACACAACACCTACAAACACATGGCCGCAACACCCCACTGTAGGCATGTAAGCCAATGTAATAGGCATCACAAGGTATTATTGTAGTCCTCACCCCCACCCAAGGGTGTGAGTGTCTGCAGCAAACACCAAATGCAGTGCATATGCACAGCACTTGTCGTAGACAACATGGCCAGCTGTGGACCTTTCCTGCAGCCATCCTGCACATCCCTGGATAATACCCCTACTAACACCCCCCTTTGTGCCCCATGCACACCATGTACCTGTCAGCCCCTGTTCCATTTCCTTTAATGTCTACGGGTACATGTAGGTGACACCCTCTTCCCCCCACTATATTGCCAGTATCTGGAACCCCAACCCACATGTAGTATCACAGCTGTCCCACAGGACACATGTAACTAACACATGAAGGAACACCACAAGCACACCTGGAGCAGCACAGGCTCACCACCTTGCAACCCCCCCCCAACTCACACTGTATACCACTACATCATCTAATGATACTGACACCTCTTGTCCTGTCTCGCATACAAATCCCAACATCCGACATACCTTCCCTATTGCTCCCCATCCAATTATACCTACGGGCTACTATACAGTTACAATGTCACCCCCACTACCTACTTGCCTACTCCTTAGCTATTCGCCTACTACACCTACCCCAAATACCTGCATGTAACCTATCCAGACCTGTGAAACAAGAATCCTACCTCACCGTAAACTAACCTTTGTCAACAGTCATACCTGACATGTAACCCTGACCTAAGCATGGATAATACCGACAGTTTAACGTAAACTAAGCATAATTAATGGGGGACATAGCTATGTTATGTCTGTTACTCTCTATGAATGTGAACACCCCAGTATTAATTGGGATACATAGCTGGGATCAATGTAGACTGCTACACCCCGGGTCACCGCTGACAATGGACAAGCATACAGTCCGACTGTCCCGGTTGACAGATGTGAACAAAATGCACGACGTTGCACGTGTGTATGCGGGAGCAAGTGGGTGTAAGCCTGTTTGGCTGCCGGTATGCGAGTACCACACTGGTGAAGCAATGTAGAGGCTAACTGAGTGCACAACACCACAACCAGAGGTTAGTAATGCTGTGTTTTGCACAAACAAGCACATACCCACCTACAAATGTTCTACAGTGCCTTAGTCACCCTGTAGCCAACAGCTTTTGTTGTGGCCATTAACAAAATAATCTGCACTGCCAGGTTGCAAACCATCGACCCTGCACACTATAGTAGACATGAGTTCCACTAAGCCATACCCGCCTACAAATGTTCTACAGTGCCTTAATCACCCTGTAGCCAAAAGCTGTTGTTGTGGCCATTAACAAAATAATCTGCACTGCCAGGTTGCAAACCACCGACCCTGCACACTATAGTAGACATGAGTTCCACTAAGCCATGGCAGATACACATTCAGCTGCTGTGATTACAAACACATCATCCAGCACAGGCATCCAACAGTACAGGAAATGTATATAATTATGTAAATGTATGTATGTACATATATATATATATATATATATATATATATATATATATATATATATATATATATATATTATATATATACATACACACACACACATATATATATATATATATATATATATATATATGAAGAATGAACGTTGTGACAATAAAACATACAAAAAGAATGAGAAGGAAAACAACAGCAACACCTGTATTATTTTGTGCTGTCATCTCATGTCATATCAAGCTGGGCAGGGGTGAGCAAATCATTGCTTCTCAAACCACAGGCAGGATACTACCAGTGGGAGTAACATTGTCCACCTGCTAAGTCTACCTTACAAACAATTACAGGATAGTTCCTGGTGGTACTACCCAAAAATTGTGGGTCGTTTGGACTTCTGACCATTACACAAGCCAGGGCAGGTATGTTCAAGGACTAAAAGGTTGGGAGAGCCTGATGATACATGGGTTGAGACAACATATGTGTCGGATCCCTAATGCTGGGGAGAGGGCAATGTGTGTAGGTGTGTTATGGCTGGGATAGCAACTGGAGAATGGATGGTTTGTGTGTATGTGGAACTTGGGTGGGGTGGAGGTACCATGGGTATGAAATATGGATCCAGGCGTGTCAGGGTTGGATGGCCCGGTTCTAATTGGACCACCTCGTGGAGGTCAGCAAGTTCATTATAAATATATATGCATACACACATACATACATCTATATGTAGAAGTACATTCCCTGTACCACATTCATTCCTTTTGCAGACATAAATAACATGAAAGTGCCCCTACAAACATCGACAGTAGATAGAATAATAGGTTGTGCATAACCATAAATGTAATAGGTTCATAGGTAGGTACTAGGCTATCTGCCAAAGGGCATTTATAAGCCTAGGCAAGATGTAATGGCTCACGCCTCCCCATTGATCAATTTACTGGGCCTCTGTCAAGCAGAGCTATTGAACTGATCCCAGTATGCCCCAATCTTTGACCTCCCACCACCAATTATATTTGGCTTTGGCTAGACTTCTTACATTAAGAGGTTGAGAGGTATGATTCTCGTCTATGTTTAGTTGTGTTGTTTGGCCTCTAAGCCTCAAGTCATGATGGAATGGAGTCCTGACTCATTGGAACAGTCTGCATACTCGGTTAACAGATGTTAAATAAACATTTATTCATAGTCCATTACAGAAAAGACGGTGACCCCCTTCTCTGCACTGTGGCTTATATATCCCGACTCAATTTCCTGCCGAATGCATGGCCTTTGTAACAGTGCAGGCCTTACGTAGACTGTCATGAAATGCTTGTCATCTCTCTCTCTCTCTCTCTCTCTCTATATATATATATATATATATATATATATATTCATGTCTTAGTGACATTTCCACGATTCTGCTGGCATATAAACTTCCAAGGCAAAATATGCAGTTGTTTTGTTTCCATTGTATATTGCAGGACTATAGTATTAGAGATATGAGAAGATAAAGGGAAGAGACAAATCTGCAATCATTCAGAGTTGTGTATTTAGTTTCAAAGTTAGTGCTGTTCTCAAAAGAATAAAATGTGTGGACTTTCCCATTATGAAATATTTGAATCATTCCTGTGATTTGCCAGCTACATCAGTGCAAATCACTAAACCGGTCTTATTTGTAATATAATGTTGCCGAACTCGTACATCATTGGTTTACATGTGTAACGTGTGCGTTATCATATAGTCTTAGTTATAAATTTATTTTAGTGTCTTGTTAACTGGAGTAATGAAGTACAGAGTCTAATCTTGAAATAAAGACATGTGTGTTCCAGGTAGGACAACCCAAAAATAGGTAATAGTATCCTATTGGTTATTCATGTCACCAATGTTTGTGGACTAAAAGGTTGGGATGTCTGAGGATACTTGGATTGAGTCAACCCATGGGATGGGTCCAGAAGACTAGGGAGTGGCCAATTTGTAGTGGTGTGGATACACCATGTTTCCAACTGGAGAATGGATGACTGATGTGTCAGTGACGTATTGGGGTGGGTGTTTGGGAAACTAGTATCCATGGGTTATGGGTATATATGCAAATTAAGCAGCACAGCAATAGTGTAGTGGTTAGAGCACCTGCCTAATGAACAGGCATTCCCGGTTCAAGTGCCACTGTAGCACATATAATTTTCCATGTGAAAGCTGGATATGAACATATTTGTACATCTTTTTGCCGTAAAACCTACATAATAACATTTAAACGTGAACTGGAGTACTGCATGAAATGCACATGTAAAGTGTCAGTGTCATAATGAATTTAGGCAGTAGTAAGCAGGTTTAAGCACAAATAAGCAGTAGTAAGCAAGTTTAAGTGTGTTTGCACGGGGATAAGCACTGCTAAAGTCTGGTTAAAGTTTCTTATACTCAGTTACCTGCTGAATTGCTTAACCTGTGTAGGCATTGCTTAGCTTTGCGCAAACCCATGCAACCTTGCTTACAACTGCTTAAGAGTGCTTCAATCACTCTGTAGCCAATGTCCCTTGTTCTGCTCAGCAACAAAATAAACTGCCTCTCCAAGGCTCGAACCCAGGACCCTGCACTCAATACACACAGTGATTTACCACAATACCATGGCAAATATACTTAACCTGAAGTTTTCACAAACATACCCTGCAGCACAATCAGTCAACAGTACAGGTAATGTATTATTATTTCACCACATAACCTGTTAATGCAAGAAGTCTGGACAAAGTATGCCACACTCTGGGTACAAATAGGGATATATGTCAGCTAATGCTCTGTTACACTCAAAATGTTGATAGTTACACAGTTATATGTATTAGAACACATATGTAGAAGGAGATGGAGTCTGAAACACAAAAGTGTTGCCACTAGTTACTGACTTCAATGCTGCGATCATCCATGACAATTGCCAAATGAATGCAGAACAGGCAAAAATATGAACCGAACATGCATGGACATACGGACAGATATATCTGTAAATGTAGACAGACAGCTATATGTAGATATATATATATATTAATGTATGACTCACAAATAATCATAAAACAGCACTTGTATACAGATACATACATATGTTCATATGTATATATATATATATATATATATATATATATATATATATATATATATATATATATACATGGATTCACTTTATAATCTCGAAATACTGAAATAGCGAATTTCAGTATCTCGAGACTATAAAACCAAATCCACAAAACACCGACACAAGAAAAAACGCGAAATTCACAACACCGAAAAAACCGCACACACTATACCACACATACACCACAACACCCACATCACAACTTAAACAAACAAAACTACACACATACACAACTCATACACATACAGGGGCAAGCCCCCCTGCACCCCCCATGTGGGAGGCTGTGCCCCCCACACACCCCCTACTTATATATACTAACTCCGAGATCACACAAACACAAAACAAAAGCCAACTCACACACACACATTCTCCGACCCCTCACACACACATCAAATACATCGGCACACTCACACACACTCTAACTCCCACTCAAAACCCTTAGAAAACACTTACCTGACATAACACCTACATCCACACACGGCACCGCGCACCATCAAAACACAATCCTGGACATTACGCAGCATAAGGTCATAACCGCAAATTCAACATATATTTGAGTTCACGATTATGACCTTTTGCTATTTTTAACATTTGGCTTTATAGTCTCGAGATACTGAAATTCGACATTTCAGTAATTTGAGGTTATAAAGTGTTTCTATACATATATATATATATATATATATATATATATATATATATATATATATATATATATATATATATATATATATATATATATATATATAGATATATATAGATATATATATATATATATATATATATATATATATATATAGCCATATGAGATATATATAGGTACATACACATATACACACACAAAAGGTATCAGTAGCCATACATATGTAGAAGTAGTGTGGACATACTGGGCGCAAAGTATATCCCTCAGCCACAATCCCTTCAACTGTCACCTGTGAAATGTGTAGTGTGGCAACCATTCACACAAATGAGAATACTGACATTAAACATATACCCACCCACAAATCAAAGGACATGGCACGACAAACAGGTATGCATACATAGATAACCTGTATTACTGTACTATACAATAATGTATGCCAGTACTGACACCACCTAAGGTTTGAAATATATAATCAGTCATGAATGCAAGGCCTACACAAAACAGTAGATGCAAGCAATGTGTATATATACCATACTATGCTGTCTAGGCCAAGGCCTTCAAGTAGTGCAACAGGAGGAAAAGGATATGCCTTCAGGATACATAACAATCAACAATTACAGATGTAGTTCAGCAGCCTCCAATTACACCCTGTAGTCAAGCCCTAGGGAGAAAGGTAGCACTTGTGTTAATGTCACAGTATCTTCTACATATCATTGCTTAACCTAACACCTCACTATCACACTGACCCTCGTATTAACAGTTATAGCACTGGAAAGGTGCCATAGCCTAGGTTAATGGCATAGAACCCCCTCCCACAAAAGGCTGTACAAGGTCACGGAACACTGTGTACCACACACTTACCTCAGGAATGTACAAGGGCACAAATGTGTTCATCAGCTGTTGCCCCCATATATATGGACATGGCCCAACAGTTGGTGTGGGAGTCCATGACATGACTGGGATGATAGCAGTAATGCTAGCGGTAAATAATGATAGGCCATTACCTAACAACCCTTCCTCTATCACAGCAAGACAAAGACTGGCATAAATGTGGAGGGCAGAGGCAGGAGCATAGGGCCATCTTTGCATTATTTCTGTTACACACCCTGGAAATTGCTGGTGTTACAGGATTCGTTGCAGTATACTCTTATGCAGGGATACGACATTGAAATACAAATGGATGTAGCCATGTACAGATAGCACTCAGCAGACAGAATGCCACAGATATATTTGGGACAATACCTGTGTGTTGCACAGACAAAACTTAACAGCCAATCACCCTGGTATCATATGGACAGGCCCACAGTTGAGAGCTATGCAGACAGACAACATTCCATGAAAAAGTACCATGAACACAGAAACCCTGTAAGAACAGCAAGATACATTGCACGCAACAACACTATTCACGCTGTCTGTAGGTCTGGAACCTTACCCAAATGTGGATTTAGCCTGTGTCTGCAGCTTCTGCTGTAAGACGTATTGCTACCTGCTGTTTGTAACACTGATGTCCACACACAGGAACGATGTCTTCCATACTGTAAAGGTGAAATGACAATGCCCACAGAAGGCAGCAATTTATAGTACAGGGTTGCCATGACAGTGGTTATCTGAAGTACTACACAGCAGGCTGCATGCAATTACCAACTGGTGGACACTGACTGGTGCAGAGGCCACCACCTGATCATGTGCAATACCAACAAAAGCATGCTGCAATCTATTCAAACCAGCTCAATCACTCTACTGGAGAGACTGAGAGAGAGAGAGAGAGAGAGAGAGAAAAAAAAATGTCAAGAAAGTTCACAAAGCTCAGGGTTGTGTTACCATGGAAACAACATAACAGGTATGTGAAACATATATGCAGTTACTGGCATGTAGTATATGGCATAGAATAAAAGGATGTATACTGTGAAAGGATGTATATGTGCCATCAGCACATGTTCCTGTAATGATGTTGTGCTCAACAACTGCACTGGACAGTAGTATTAGTCCCTGTGGGCAGTGGGACATTCCTGTCAAATGTGCAGACCAGCAGTGAATGGCAAGGAAGTGACCCATGATATCTGTGTTCTGTAAATTACTGTGGCCAACGACTGGTGGGGGCATTAATACTGCCATGATAGACACATGGGTAAGAGATCACACCACCTGCAGGACAGTCATGTTAAAGTGTAGCATAGCATGCCCACACTGCCATAGCAGTATAATATGCTTATCTAAAGTTTGTCACCATATATACCCTTATAATGTTAGTCTGTGTTCACATATGACACCTGTCTGTGTCACAGCAAGGCAGAACAGTTCAGCTGTGAAGTAAAGAGGGTACATGAGTGTGGTCCAGATGTGCGTACGCACCCCACGTACAGATACATATATGTGTGATACATATTCACAGCTGTGTATGTGTACAGAACCTCAGACAGTTATACATTTACATAGGTATATAAGAAACACAAAATGATATCTATACATTTATGCACATATGTATATATACATATATATATATATATATATATATATATATATATATATATATATATCTGTATACAGACAGATGTGTGTGTGTGTGTATGTCAACATATAGAATATATATATATATATATATATATATATATATATATATATAGATATATATATATATATATATATATATATATATATATATATATATATATATATATATATATATATATATATATATATATATATATATATATATATATATATATATATATATATGTGTGTGTGTGTGTGTGTTTATAGGTATAAAAAATATATATACATGTCAATACATTTTCCATCCCATGACATGTGTGAGAGAACATCACACATCAATACACATCATACCTACACACCAGTACATGGCTGCAAGATGCAGTAGGGAGTGAAGTGTGTAACCCATGTTGGGAACACATTGCAATTGTATGAGATGGTGGGGTATATATGTTGGTTAAGGGTATTAGACACATATTGGTATATAGGTCTGGTTGGGTGACAAACAAGACAGCATACAGGGCTGGCATATGGCACATGTGGTGGTTAAACACTGTGGATGGGTAGTTATATTTGGAATGTGGAGGCCATTGAGCCCCCACATGGGAACAAAGGGAACATGGTGGCCACCCATGGACAGTCATGACACCATCTACATGGACATAAAGGTGCCTGGGCTGCATGTTGGGCAGGAGGGACATGCATGTCGAACTTTGTGTATGTGTACTGCATTCCTCCAGTTGATGTAGTGCATACCCCATGTCACTGTGGACCTCTTTATGCCCAATACCCATGATATACCTGGGTGACAGACACATGTCTGTGTGTGCTCCATAGGAGGACACCATCCCCTGAGGTGGTTCCACATGAAGGTAGTGATGGATCAGTAGAAAATGAGGTCCCATGGTGGGTCATGGATGTGATGTGGACTGGTAACATGTGCACATTAGGTTAGAGTGGTGTTCCTGCTGGCAAATAACCCCTACACATACTGTTGTGTAATTGTCATGGAACATATGTGGGCTGTAATAGTCCACACAATCCCAGAATATGTCCTACAGCATGCATAGATATCCCCAATACTACAGAATGGCAGATGTGTAGCAATCACATAGCAGGCCTACCACATGCATATGTGGAAACATAGTGGCAGTGACACTGGCATGCAGGTGAAATACCCTGTAACAGCCCTGCAACTCTAGTGTCCCCACAGGGAGCATGTCTATAACCACATAGCAGAAGGTGTTGTACAATACAGTATATGGTCCAATGGTACACATACCGGTCACATACCAGTTGCGTAGTGTGAACATTATGTTGGAGCTGATATGGTGGCGGGAGACTGATATGTGCATTGTATTATGATAAACTTGACATATGAGTTGCTCAGACATATTGTCTTTCAGGGAGTATGGCACTTCCAAGAAACCCTGCATACAGTGCCACTTAGGAGGAGATAATCATCACCAGCATGATCCACAACGATCAGCTGCTCTTTTCAAGGACAAGCATGGATCAGCAGGAGAGAACAGCCATGTGGACTAATGTGGTCCGCAGGGTGAATGAGGTGGGGTTGCATAGCCGAACCTATGAGCAGGTCCGCCACCATTGTAGTGACCTGCTCTGGCAAGCACGGTGTCATGCCACTGCCATGTGGGGTGACCGCCTTGCCACAGAGGGGGTCATAACATCCATCCCCACCTCACCAGAGTGGAGGAGCTGCTCATCAGGCTGGTAGCACCGGCCCACCCGCAAGAGCTCCAGACCTATATGGTCATGGAGGAGGGTGCTACTCATACACCACACATTAAGCATGCAGGTAAGGTTCCAGGGAATATCAGTAGACTACTGTATTGTATGCATCTGTACAGGTAAACCATGTATGTGTGAGATGTGGGGTATGTTGCTGTGTAGTACCGATAAGCAGTAATGCATAAACTGTAGTACTGTAGATTTAAGCTGTTGTTGTACTGTAATATTGCAGCCACCCTGCAGCAATGCCACAGCTGTGGCCACTGACATCAACTCTATCCCATGCCATTGTAGGTACCTCTTGGATACCAGCAAGGCAGAGGCTGGATGTCGGTGAGTATGGTTTAATGTTATGCTTGGCAATTCACTGTGCATGTCACAGCTAAGGTGTAGGCCATGTACACTTCTAACACACCTATCCATAAAGCATGCTATACATGTGCACTGACACAGCACACACCTCACTAATGGGATTACCAGCCTCAAACACATGCAATACACAGTCCATCTCAGACAACTGTGGCTACACTCCAATATACACTGCCCAGGCACAGCTGACATCTGCCCAGCATACACAGCTATGTCATACACAGAGCAGTTGAACATGCTACATATAATGGCATCCCACTCCCTCTGCTAACACCCGCTCCAGGGTCCTAAACCTAATCAACACACTACACAGAACATACTGGAGGGATAGGGCCCTGTCCTGGGGAATCCCCACACTCTGCAACGGACTACCCATACATGTCAGGCAATGCTATTTATTGGCCCTCTTGACAGAAACACTTGCCAATTGGATGGGGAATGGGGAATACACCCTGGTTAGCATGTGTGTGCCACAGTCTGACAGGGGTAAAAAAGAATAACATTAGTGGGTGGTGCATGGCAGGGAACCCCTCTGGCTAGACTTATGTAGGCCCCAGGACCAATATAACAGTACTCACCTATGAACCTCTGTGTACCACAGCCAACATCAGCCAGGGCCCAATCATGGTCAATAATGGTCTCTACACTCACCATAGCTACAGTACAATGTCTGTGTGCTTGGTCTAATGGTAATCTACCACTCATACATGCACCACTGATGATGACTTATGTGAATACACATCAAGCAGTCACTAAACACGTGTCCACACATGATCCAGGAACACACAGAGGCTGTGACCAGCAATGGAAACCAACCTGACACACAGGGACATATCCTGCAATGGCATGTACACCCATGAGGTATGGTGCATAGTACATGCCAGGGTGCTGAACGGATGCAGAGCAATGCTGTGGAAATGGGTGCAGTGGGTTCCAGGGGGGCTATCACCTACAAACAGAAGTCATGCATCACAGCCATGTATAATGTTGGTAATGGAGATTGACTACAGTTGCACTGCATGCTGTTCAGCCCCACATGTCCTGCATGCTGACATGTGTGTAATTACAGGTATGTGGGTGATACTGTACTGCACCACCGCCTGCTATTGTGTGTGTTATGGGGTTGCAGGAGCTGTCTGTAGGTGCTGTCTGGTGTAGTGTATGGGTTGCCATGTATGTCGACTGCATGTGTGTATGTCTGTGTGTGTGGCCATGTCTGCACATGTGTGTGTGTGTGTGTGTGTGTGTGTGTGTGTGTGTTTAGTGGTGTTGTACAGGTCTTACAGTCTGTTCCCTGTTTTCCCCACACAGGTGGTGAGGTGGGGCTGGGCCTCCCCCGCAGGGATTCTGATGTCACTGATACAGACAGTGACCATGAAGAGAGGTGTATTGAGGCACAGGAAGGGTCATCAGGGGCAGCAGCTGGGCCACCAATTGACAACCCACACGTATCCACACCATCCACGCACACAGTCACACTCCCTCTACATACCTCATCACCATTGGCCCTAGCTGAGGGACAGCCTATGGTTGGCATGGGCCAGGACAGTGTGGTATCTATGTCACATGTGTCAGGACACAGCAGGCATAGCCAGATGTCTGGTGGGGTATCACAAAGGCTGATGTGCAGGGGTGCTTGTAGGAGCACTGCTAGACATCATGCACCTGGCAGACCTGCAACCCCTATTTCAACTACACGCATGTTCCAGACTGTCATGGAAGCACAGGCACAAAAGGAATGGTACACCAAGCAGGGTCTAAGGGTACAGAGGGCTCATCACACCTCTGTAACTGACAGCATCAGTGACCTAGCAAGTGCCATCCATAATTACACCAAGGTCATGGATAGATGGTGGGGTGAGACATTGGAACTCATCCAAAATGTCATGTCCGTGCATCAGGACAGGGCAGGATGGTTGCAATGGTCACATGGACATATGCCAGCAACACCAGCAGCTGGAGGTCGCCGTGGATGTCCAAAGAGTCACAGCCGCTCCCATAATGGCAGTACCAGCCCCAGCACTGTGGGGGGACTGTCCACAACCTGTCAGGGCAGACCATGTGCATGTGGCACTGGCCAGTCTCAGGGAGGACCTGGATCCAGTGGATGTCTATCAAACTCAGGGGACAGTACTCGGTTTGGATCTGTACCTGACACTGCCTGTAGCACCCCTGCCAGGCACAGATCCCATGTCCATGGCCGGAGACGGTGAACTGCAAACCCTGTCAGGTACAGTCTGCAGCTGTCCCACAATTCCCTGTATAGGGCAGAGACATGGAAGAACTGTGTGCATGCAGGCACACACACATAAACAACAAACCTAGGGCAACCACCTACCTGCACACACGACATCACCTGTGGCCCATAACAATACTCAGCCCCCTCACACACACACACACACACACACACACACACACACACACACACACACATGTTGTCAATTGTATGGCTCAGCCTAGGCCTCTGGTAAACCAAAAACACACCCTGTGTATATGATGATACCTGCACCACTGCCTGACATACATAATATCGATGCAGGGACAGGCTAACATGGTTCTGATGCATAGAGTGACTGTACAACAGTGTAGCAATGGAATGATGTGTATCATGTTGTCAGCAGTAAAGTGAAATGCTAATATCTTGGAAGGTGTAGCTGTGCAGCCAGGATGCATCCTAGCTTTAATTAACAATGTTTTATTGTTGTCACCAGTATCTGTTCAGATTGTGTTATGTTTGTCCATGTGTCACATGGCTGATGGGTGTAGTGGTGTCAGCAGGCCTTCTACAGTGGACACCAGTAAGTGTAGTGGTTGGTACACATGTCATGGCTGGGTACAACACACAGTGACTTTGGTTAGGATGCAGTACAGGTACAGGACTGTACATATGGACGTATGTCCCCGTGCAGGTAACACATCTGTTGCACATGTAATCCCACCAAGATAGCATAAGCACAACCACACAGTGGTATATATTCAGTCTGCAATGTGGATGGCATTGAACATGCTAACAGCAGGGTATATGTCCCTCTCCCCACTCTACTGCAATCCTCACCTAAATCACATCTGTATGCCAATGCCAGTGGTATAGCCCTACCCTTAGGAGGGTGTGAGGTGCTCAACTACTGTGAATAGTGTAGACAACAACTAACAACCTGATTACATAAACTGTACAGTATTACAGACAGTTATGTGGGGGGATAGATGAAACAGTAACTGCAATTATGGCAGTCGTGTCCACAACAGCTACACCCAGTGAGTTGTAGCAACCCCAGTAGTGCTGTACACCTCAAAAGTGTGGATGAGGGCATTGACACATCTATGACCTGTGAAGGACTGTATGCCCATGGTATGGCGCCTGTGGTATGTTGGCATATGCCAAGCAGTCCTGGTGGAAACATATCCTGTGAACGGAGGTAGATCCCGTAACAACTACACACATTCCAACAAGCGGGATGGTGTATAAATGCCTGCTATGATGTACATAGGCATTGTGCACCTCCTAACCCTCATCTACACCTGTTATGATTGGGTTGAGGAGATATACCGGGTTTAGGTTGTATTCTCTGCCTTTGACAAGTCCAACATTGGCAGGGTTCCGTGTGTTGAGATAACCAATGACATTGGCCATGGGTTCATTGTTGGTATGTTCCATGTCCCTGCAGACCACTGTCATCAGGCTACTGGGTGGTAGTTCCCAGCTGATATGGTGGGTTTGTGGATGTCCTTGCCAACATTGGTGAAACCATTTTCAGGTGTGGGGCTATTGGATTGTATGAGGGATCCCAGCTACTTACTGCACCTGCTCAGGGGGTTCCCCCAACCATGACATGTCACTTGACTGTACTGCATGATATGTTAGTAATGCCAGCCTTACATCCTACAGGTGGGATGGAGTACTGTTAACATGTACTTCCTTTTTCGTGTTGGGTCCTGCTTATGGGATCCACTAAGCTTCGTACTGTATTGCGGGCCAGATGTATTTGGCTGGGGGGGGGGATACCTATCCATGCCAGATGTATGTTGTTTGGGTCTCTCAAACCCATCATTGATGCATGTGGACATATATGTTGTGGTTACATTCCCAGTTCCATCTACAGATGTATGTCCATATATGCCTATATTGATATATAAGTGTTCACCTTTGACAGGGGGACAATCATTCCTTTGAATGGCCCTTTCTGCAAACAGAAAGGACTAACCCGTCATTTCTTACTGCACCACAGTTAAGAGAACTGCAGTTCTACAGGCACCTTTGCTGACACTCGAACTGCAAGTTGGAAAACATATCGTACCGGCAGGGGGCATGACTCCCTGTACCCCCCTCTGGGGGACTGGGCCCCCCACACCCCCCTACTGTGATATACATACCCTAATGTGCACTACAGTGGGGATAGGCAATTATTCCCCATCCCCACTGTAGTGGCATCCACAACCAAATTGCCTAATCTGCAATGAGGAAATGCATACTGACATTCGCACATTGTATATTCTATACATGTATTGCAGGATTGTGCAATGTTGGGAACATACTTTAGGCCTACCAGACTCCGGACTCATGGACTTCTCCCTTTGAAAGGTGAGCCATATATATATGCTGACATATATGCATTCCTAGTGCTGTCTATATGCTGACATGTGGATATATACATATATATCATTGGCTGTATGCGTATCTATGTATAACTGTATGTACTGGCTTATATATATATATATATATATATATATATATATATATATATATATATATATATAGATATATATAGATATATATACATATATGTATATAGATATGTCTGTACCTATATCTACATATATAAATATGTTATATCCATTCAATGATGAATATATATATATATATATATATATATATCTACACACACACAAATACATCTACATGGTGGAATACATTCCCTGTAGTGTTATATACCTGGGCTGGATGATATGTATGTGGACACATCACGTTTATGCATACCTGCCATGGCTTAGTGGTAAATCCCTTTGTGTATGATGTGCAGGGTCCTGGTTACGAGCTTTGCTAGGACCTGTTCATTTTGTTGATGGGCAGAATACACAAACCTGCTTACAACTGCTTTACAGTGCCTTAATAACTCTCTATCCAACGGGACATGTTCTGGCCAGCAACAACTTAAACATCTCTGGCAAGGCTCAAACCAAGAACCCTGCACACCCTAGACAAACCGATGTATCACTAAGCCATGACAGGTACACAGATATTCAATGTTTCAGAAACATATCAGCCAGTCCTGTCATGCAACAATGCAGAGAATGTTTACCAACATCTAGATGTCTGCGTGTGTAACTATAGTGCAACCTTAACAGATACAGCATACCCATATATGTATAGATACACATGTATTCAAATATATATGTTGTTTTACTTCCTCTATATACATATATATCGCTATCTATGCACATACACCTATATATCTGTTAGCAGGTAAATATATCTATATAGGTATATAAGGCCATACATCTGTAGATAGCAATTGCAGATTGACAAATACACCAATGTCCACATGCACCGTTAATGGAGTTGAGAGGCCCCACACACTATACGTCTTGTAGGAATAGGCATCCCCCCACAGCCAAACATCTGCACCCTGCAATACACTACCAAGTACAGTCTGCCTCCCACAGGACATGTAATATGTGGAAGCTGTCAACGTCCCCGGGATACAGATACACATACACATATATGCTGATATATATATATATATATATATATATATATATATATATATATATATATATCCATGTGACTACACATACACACGCAGATATATGTACAGTCAGATATTTATGTAGGAGGTGCACACAATATGGAACAGCCAGTATGCCTACAGTTAACACCTGAACAACTGGACACTGTATGGGCTAACCATACAAATGTCAATCATTGCCTGCAACATATACCCATAGAAAGGTCATAGTAAGGACACCACACACAAGTTTGCAGTAATGGAACTCCTTTAATTGTGTACCATGATGGTCCTATATGCCATATCTTATAGCTGTTCAAATACTGACAACCATATAAATGGAGGACTGCAACTGTGAAACAGTTACACTTATACAGTAGTCTGGAAAGGTTCACAACTGTTGCAGTTCAAGCCAAGCCCTTCAGAATGTACAATAGTGCAAACAGACTGGGCCACAGGGTACCACACAGTCAGCAGTATGTACTGCAGGTGTGTAGTTCAGCAGCCTCTAACTACACTCTGTACAATCTCCGTAGGAGGTAAAGATGTTTTGTGATCCAATGGGTTGTACCCGGAACATATCGAGACATACACACAGAACAGTGTGTGTATAGCAGGGGGCAGTAGGCTTGCAGTACCCCAAGTCATGTAGTAGTTGCAATATAGGTGGAGTATACGGTACTGCACATCCACATACCTTGTGGCAGCTCACCCCTGATACCCTCACATTTGTAACAGCCTAGGTCATTTATGGTGTTCCCCACCTGGACTCAGTAATACAAGACCATATACCACTGTTACATACACTGGAATCTGCAGTGCATAAGGGCACACATGTTGTGTAGGTGACACCCACACATATATGGCCCCAGCCCCAGTGTATGTGCAGAGGATATAACAGCAGTGTACTAATGGCAGCAATGGCAGTGTGATATACTCACAGCCCACTACAGAACAACCCCTGACAGCATGACATATGTGCAAAGCTTGGTATGTAGATGGAGGACAGAGGCTGGAACACAGGCACATATGTGGAACACTGTTGCCATACACTAAGCAAGGTGATGGATTTACAGGATCATCTGCAACATACCCTTAGTCAGGGAATTGAGGTTAGATATAGATATGGATGTAGCCATGTACCAGTAGCACACAACAGACACACTGCCAGTGTCATCTCTCACACAGGGCTTGTGTGGTGGACGGACAACACATGATATGCATACCTCTGCCCAGCAAGAGGTAGGCCCACAGTAGTGACCTATGCAGACAAACTGCATTCCAAGGTACACTAGTATGTATACACACACACACACACTCACCCTGTTACACCAGTACTATGTGAAGCATTACACAACTCTACCCACAGTCTGTCTGTAGTTCCTGATCCACCTATAAATGTGTCTGCTCTGAGTGTGCATCTTCTCCTGTGAGAGGTATTGCTACCTGCTGCCTGTATCACTGATGGCCACACACAAGACAGATGTCCGTCACACAGGAAATGTGAGGGGATTACGGCCACATGCTGTAGGGATTTATAGTGGGTTGTTTCTATGACAGCAGTAATTCAATGTAGTACACATGTGTCATTTTATATATATATATATATATATATATATATATATATATATATATATATATATATGTATATATATATATATATATATATATATATATATATATATATACACACATATATATATATATATATATATATATATATATATATATATGGTTCCCATTCAGAAGCCTGAAACATCATAAGCCTGAAAATCAAAATCCTGAAACCAAAAGCCTGAAAATTCAGAATCCTGAAAACTCAAAATCCTGAAAGCCCAAAATCCTGAAAGACCAAAATCCTGAAACTCAAAATCCTGAAAACACAAAATAGACATACTGATGTCATTGTGGCTTTGCTATTGTTAGCCCTGTGGTGTTAGGTCATGCGTTGGGGTCAGGTAAGTGCAGTTGGTTTTATTTTAGGGTTAGGGGCAGTTTAAGTGAGTTAGGGTTAGAGCAGGTTAGGCATGTATGCAATAGTGACAAATATTGGGGTTAGGGCGGTTTAAGTGAGTTAGGGTTAGGGCGGGTCAGGTGAGTGTGCGATAGTGACAGACCTTAGGGTTAGGGTTAGGGTCAGGGTCAGTTGGTAGATATTAGTGTCTTTATAGTGACATATTAGCATTATTTGTGTTTTCAGGATTTTGAGTTTCAGGATTTTGGTCTTTCAGGATTTTGGGCTTTCTGGATTTTGAGTTTTCAGGATTCTGAATTTTCAGCCTTTTGGTTTCAGGATTTTGATTTTCAGGCTTATGATGTTTCAGGCTTCTGAATGGGAACTATATATATATATATATATATATATATATATATATATATATATATATATATATATATGGCTACCTGGATAGGTATATGTACATATATTTCCACCATATGTCCTGGACATGGAGTGTAGCTGTACCCCAGCCCCTACAGTCCCAATGTCATAGTGCAAGGGGATGGCAGGTATGTATAGCAGGTATATTACTAGACTGTTGCTACTGTCATTGGGATTGTCTTCACAGACATGGTGTCTGTGGATGCTGAAATCTGCTTATAACATGTGTGCCATTGGCTACAGACAGACATCCTACGGACATCATTGTAAAGTACCGCTGCTAGCATGTAATGCCCCTATGGAGTGCAGCATAGATATTGGCCACTTTATATGGAACTTCAAACACACCCTGTACATTCCAGAGTTATGCACATATTCCCTTAGTGCACCACATGTGTACCAGACCTGACATTATGGATGTAGACAGCCATGTAGATGGGTATAACACATAATGACTGGTATACATTTGGCACCATAGGTATTGGAGTCACACACTCCTGTCTGGTCTGACACATAATGACTGCTGGTACAGGGGTGCCATGGACACATACTACCCACTAGATACTGACGTACTTCTGTACAGCATCCTACTAATCTGTCTGACATACATGACATTTAAGGGAGGCCCGGAAGCAGTACATCTGGCAAGTATCTGCACATAACATCCCACTGGTTAAGTACACTACACTGCTAGGCATGTAACAGTGCACAGTGCAGGCTACAGGCAGACTGGCTCAACACTGACCTACATCTTGTATGGGGGAATGCACATGTACTTCCATATATAGCAGGCTCAACAGCCATGTCACAGCACAGAGTAAGATACACCTGTGTGACAGTGCATTACCACAACCAACGTGAGCACAGCCTCAGCCACATATGGTAGGCTAGCATAATATTACAGTATATGGACTATATGTTCAATACCATCCTCATATGTGCCAGTCACAGAATATCCCTACATATACTTAGCTGCTACACAGTTTGGTCTGATGGCTGTCTGTGGTATGGGATATGTGTGTGTATGGCCCTACAAATGTGTATGGCAAAACAGTACCATACAGTGGGGCAGCATGTAACACCTGATAGAAGGGGAGCTAGGACAATGACATCTACCACAG
This sequence comes from Protopterus annectens, assembly GCF_019279795.1. Taxonomy (NCBI): domain Eukaryota; kingdom Metazoa; phylum Chordata; order Ceratodontiformes; family Protopteridae; genus Protopterus; species Protopterus annectens. The sequence continues at coordinate 1,005,245,320 of NC_056729.1, forward strand.
TCTGTACACAGGCTAAAGTACATATTAACAATACACACATTGCCGTCATTCACCATCACTACACAGACCTCAGTAATGTACAAACATCCACAGAATGTCCAGCTTATGTCATGAAATATAACCCCTACTGTACGTGACATGACATGATAAAGGATAATGAGGGAAATATACTCACAAGTGAAGAGATTGTGTTGAGATGGAAAGAGTACTTTGAGGGGTTGATGAATGAAGAGAATGAGAGGGAGAGAAGGTTGGATGATGTGCAGATAGTGAATTATGAAGTGCAGTGGATTAGCAAGGAGGAAGTAATGATAGCTATGAAGAGAATGAAGAATGAAAAGGCTGTTGGCCCAGATGACATACCTGTGGAAGCATGGAGGTGTTTAGGTGAAATGGCAGTGGAGTTTTTAACCAGATTATTTAATGAGATCTTGGAAAGTGAGAGGATGCATGAGGAATGGAGAAAAATTGTTTTAGTACCGATGTTTAAAAACAAGGGTGATGTGCAGAGCTGTAGTAACTACAGAGGGATTAAATTGATCAGTCACAGCATGAAGTTATGGGAAAGAGTAGTGGAATATAGGTTAAGAGGGGACATGATGATTAGTGATCAGCAGTATGGTTTCATGCCGGGAAAGAGCACTACAGATGCAATGTTTGCTCTGAGAATGTTGATGGAGAAGTACAGAGAATGTCAGAAGGAATTGCATTGTGTTTTTGTAGACTTAGAGAAAGCATATGACAGGGTGCCTAGAGAGGAGTTGTGGTATTGTATGAGGAGGTCAGGAGTGTCAGAGAAGTATGTAAGAGTGGTACAGGATATGTACGAGGGTAGTGTGACAGTGGTGAGGTCTGCAGTGGGAGTGATGGATGCGTTTAAGGTGGAGGTGGGATTACATCAATGATCAGCTGTGAGCCCTTTCTTATTTGCAATGGTGATAGACAGGTTGACAGACGAGATCAGACAGGAGTCCCCGTGGATTATGATGTTTGCAGATGACATTGTGATCTGTAGTGAGAGTAGAGAACAGGTGGAGGAGACCCTGAACAGATGGAGATATGCTCTAGAGAGAAGAGGAATGAAGGTCAGCAGGACTAAGACAGAATATATGTGTGTGAATGAGGGGGGAGGATAAAGGAATGGTGAGGATGCAAGGAGTAGAGGTGGCGAAGGTTGATGAGTTTAAATACTTGGGGTCAATAGTTCAGAGTAACGGTGAGTGTGGAAGAGAGGTGAAGAAGAGAGTACGGGCAGGATGGAGTGAGTGGAGAAGAGTGTCAGGAGTGATTTGTAACAGATGAGTACCTGCAAGAGTGAAAGGGAAGGTCTACAAGAGGGTAGTGAGACCAGCTATGTTATATGGGTTGGAGACAGTGGCATTGACAAAAAGGCAGGAGTTTGAGCTGGATGTGGCAGAATTAAAGATGTTAAGATTTGCAGTGGGTGTGACGAGGGTAGACAGGATTAGGAATAAGTATATTAGAGGGTCAGCCCAGGTTGGAAGGTTTGGAGACAAAGCCAGAGAAGCAAGATTATGTTGGTTTGGACATGTCCTGAGGAGGGATGTTGAGTATATTGGGAAAAAGATGCTAAGGATGAACCTTCCAGGTAACAGGAAAAGAGGAAGCCCTAAGATAAGGTTTATGGATGTGGAGAGAGAGGACATGCAGGTGGTTGGTGTGACAGATCAAGATGCAGAGGACAGGAAGAAATGGAAACAGGTGATCTGCTGTGGCGACCCCTAACAGGAACAGCCGAAAGAAGATGATGACTGTACATAACATGTGTAGCAATCTGATATATCACTGACTTGTTATCAGATATGATGACACTATTTATGGCGTACAGCACATATGCACCACTTCATGCACGACATATGTACAAACGTTGACAGTGGTGTGTCTGACAGCACATACATAGGGCCAGTATAGACATGTTGCTGTGATAACCTTGTTTATTTTCCATTGTAATGGTGTTTGTTGCAACATATGTCTTATGAGTGATATGAAGTCAGTAACTATCATGGCCTTCACCATCTACAGACTGCAATCCTCACACTACCGTCTGCATTCCACAGGGAGATGCACTGTGGATAACACATGAAACCACAGGCCCAGCACTGTCCAGTCTGCAGATGACCCTACAGATGGGGATTCCTCATATACATGGAACTGATATGGCAGGTATTACTACATGTACGACAGGCATATCCAGACAAACACTATTAAACCAACATTACTCTAAATGCAGTATAGCAACACTTACAGTCTGTAGTCAGGTCAGGCACATCCCCCTCCTGTTTGTTGCCCTCTTTCCACAGTGTATGTTGTTGGAGGTAAATCCCCAATCCATGTGAGATGCTGTTTACCAAACAACAGTTCTAGTTCCTGCTCACAGTGACTGCAAAGGCCCAACACCACCATGATGTTCCTAAGTGCTGGAATGTGTTTCCATGCAATTGGCTATGGGATTGTTACCACGGCTTTTCCACATGCAGTCAGCTAGGGGAGGGCTGCCATCCATGCAGAGGCCATCAGTTGATCATGAGCATTACATAAAATACACATGCTGCTGCCTAAGGAAGAGCAGGTCTCCACATCCGAGAGGGGGTGGTGGAGGCAGACAGAAGCAATCACATGTCAGGGAAGGGTGGGAGTGTAAAACTGAAGCATGTTTGTGTCACACACCTACCAGCACAGGATATCAAACCCCCAACAACTATGTAGTGCTATCACAGTTCGATGCAGTTATTGGATGCACCACATGGGTTACCTGATGTGGAGCACTCAGAACATATATGTAAGGGTGAGTGACATCTGCAAAAGGGATACAGTAGATATACGGTAGGTGTCGTACACATGCCTTTCTGCATGTACAGGTGCCTGCATCAACACAGGCATACTAACACAGGGACGCACACATATTGACACACTTGGCAGGGCCAGGAGTGCAACTCATCACTAGTGGGATTGCCACAACACATCAATGTGCAGGTATCACATGCACCACATGGATCTTACGGAGGCCGTATGGGCAAAGAGCACGAGGAGATGTCACACATCAGACAGCATACCTCAGTATGCCCTGGGAGGTTGTAGTGAGTGTGGATGTGGACATACGCACCATACAACACACAAACACGAACACACAGGGTGCCAGTTCTGACATACATGGGTGCATGTCTACACGGGTGTGTGGTGGTCAACTGTGCCAGCAGGCTGTACAAGGGTAGGCGATGGGTATACCTTGGCATCAGGCCACATGACAATGGTCTGCATTGTGGCTCAGGCCTGTAGTTACTGCATCTGCCCACACAGGTGGGTATTGCATCCCCCATCCAGAGTCCTGGGTGACTATTGTGTGTGGCCGATGCTCTACACCACATGCCATGTATGTGTTCCTTAGTCCATGACATGTATGGTGCCTGGGATGTGCACACCTCCCACATGCATGTACAGTGACATGTGGAAATGCACCTGGGGTGTCTGGCCCATGTTGTGAACACAGATTATCATCGGATGTGCCAGTCTTGCCCACCTGTGGCAGGAACTGATACTGGGCAGCAGGTTTACCCTTCACCTACATTGATGGCATGCCAACACCATTCCCTGATGTTGGTGTCATCTGTCCATACAAGACATGTTGTCAGGCATGGTACATCCGTTGTGAGTCACATGTGAAGGCACCACAGGTGGTGCAGATGTCCATTGGAGAACATGGTAGAGATGCACTGTCTGCATGTATGTGCATATTGGACAGATGGGCAGGGTGACATGCCCTCTGTAGCCCACTGCTATCACTGCATAGCTACTATCAGTGGCAAATATAAAGTGTACTACCCACGTATTGGCTGCTGCTTAGGCATGTGTGTTCATATGACACATGGGTTGAGCGTGTGCTCTGGGTAATAGTGGGGTTGCTAACTTGGATTGTCTGGCCTTGATGTCACATGTATGGGTATGGCTTTGCACCCCAGCCTCACACACACACACTCACACACACACACACACACGCACACACGCACACACACACACACGCGCACACACACACACACACACACACACACACACACACACACACACACACACACACACACACACACCTGTCATGTCTGGGAGTAGAACCCCTACCTAACTACTTTATTATACTACAGCACTATGCAGTTACAGGTGTATTTCACAGTGAATGACATCAGCAGGATTACCAAAGTAGGGCATTTCAACTGTGCTGCAAGTGACTAGCCTAAAATGCATTGCTCCCTACACAGACAGTGAAACACACAAAACATCCACAACTGACATGTGCAGAAACAGAGCCCCTGACCAAGGTTTAGATCACACTATAGCATGGAGTTGTTATGGGATACACCACAGGGATTGTTAGAGACATCTTTCCCCAAAGGTGTATTTCACATTGAAAGACATCAGCAGGTTAACCAAAGTAGGGCTTTTCAACTGTACTGCAAGTGACTAGCCTAAAATGAATTGCTTCCTACACAGACAGTGAGACACACACATAACATCCACAAAGGACATGTGGGGGTATAAAACCCTTGATTGAGGTCTATTTCACACTACAGCATAGAGTTGTTATAGGCAGTAACACAGGGATTACTAAATAACTTTCTCCCCAAATTTTACTTCACAATGAATGACATCAGCAGGATTGGAAACGTAGGGCATTTGAAGTGTACTGCGAGTGAGTAGCCTATGATGCAGTGCTCCATACACAGACATTGCAACACACACAACACATCCAGAAGAGCCATGGGTGGAGATGGAACCATACCACAGTTCTACACCACACTACAGCAGTTACAGGATGCCCTACAAAGATTACTGGGCTATGACTTTTCCACAGGTGTATTTCTAGGTGTGTGACATCAGCAGCCTTGCCAAAGTCAAGTATGTTTGTTGTATGGGGTGTGAGTGGCCTAAAAAGCATTGTTCTCTACTCAGTCAGACACACACACACACACACCAACACAGTTGCCAGGTCTAGGGTTAGAACACCTACCTCATTACTTTATCACACTAGAGCAGTACACAGTTACAGGATGTGCTACAGAGATTACTGAGCTATGATTTCCCCAGAGGTGTATGTCTAGGTGAGTGACATCAGCAGCCTTGCCAAAGTCAGGTATGTGTATTGTACAGGGTGTGAGTGGTCTAAACATCATTGCTCTCTACTTAGTCAGACACACACCATCACACGCACACACAGTTGCCAGGTCTGGGGTTAGAACACCTATTTTATTATTTTTATCACACTACAGCAGTACACAGTTACAAGGCATGCTACAGAGATTATTGGGCTATGATTTACCCAGAGGTGTATTTCTAGGTGAGTGACATCAACAGCCTTGCCAAAGTCGAGTATGTGTATTGTATGGGGTGTGAGTGGCCTAAAAGGCATTGTTCTCTACTCAGTCAAACATAAACACAGATTTACACACCATCACACACACAATTGCGAGGTCTGGGGTTAAAACATCTGGCTCATAACTTTATCACACTAAAGCAGTACGTAGTTGCAAGGTGCACTACAGAGATTACTGGGCTTTGATTTCCCCAGAGGTGTATTTCTAGGTGAGTGACATCAGCAGCCTTGACAAAATCAAGTATGTGTATTGTACAGGGTGTGAGTGGCCTAAAAAGCATTGCTCTCTATGCAGTCACACACACACACACACACACACACACACACACACACACACACACACACACACACACACACACACACACACACACATTCACACAGTTGCCAAGTCTGGGTTTAGAATACCAACCTAACTATTTTATCACACTACAGCAGTACGCAGTTACAAGATGTGCTATGGAAATTACTGGGCTATTATATGAGGTGTATTTCTAGGTGCTTGACATCTGCAGCCTTGCCAATGTTGTCTATATGAACTGTACTGAGTGTGAATAGCCTATAAGGCATTTCTCTCTACACAGGCAGAGACCGTGACACGCACACATACACATACTCACACAGTTAACAAGTCTGGGGTTAAGACTACTACCTAACTAGTTTATCAGTACATCAGTACACAGTTATGGGATGCACCATGGGGATTACTGAGCTACAGCTCCCCCAAAGGTGTATATCACATTGGATGACCTCAGCAAGCTTGTCATGATACTGCTATGGGGAGGGTGGTGTGTGCGTGGGCCATAACCCATTCATGTTGGGGTTAACATGCCACATGCGGACACACACAGGGTCATATGCCACAGGTACATGTATACAGCTACTAGGTGACATCTTCCTTCTACAGTCAAATTGCACAGCTGGCATGTGCAACATGCCATCATGCTGACAGATATTGGTGGCTAGTATCTGCAGTGAGTGACACCTGCACCTCATGTGTTTGGAGCCCTTTGGCTGTGTAATGGTTGGGACAGACCCAGATGTCTCCTTGTCACAGTCACCCTCTTCAACACATCCATGTCCGTCTACCTTTGGCTTATTATAGTGTGTTCTTCTTACATATATATCTGTATTCCTATCCACTGTGTGTGCATGGCAGGAGTGTTGCATACTGATGTGTCTGCACTGAGAATTGCAACTGGCAGATATGTCTGGTCCACTGTTGTTTGCTGACATGGCCTTCTTGTGTTTAAGTGTATGAACATGCCCAGTATGGGCTTTCAGTATGTTGTTGACTGACATTGCCTTTATTCCCCTGTGTGTGTGAGCATGCCCAGTATGGCCATCTATATTGTGTATGTGGATCAAGTCCAGGTGGTTTGTACTGCGGTGCTGACCTTTGTGCTGTACACCGACAGGTAGCAAGCTGTGTCTGCAGGGTATGCATCAGTCATTTGGCATTGACTGTTGCTACATTTCTGCTTAGAGGGAGGGGGCACCAAACTGTTTCTACATTTCTACACAGGGGTGGGTGGCACACCAGACTGTTACTATAAGTGTACATAGGATGGTGGGACACATCTTACACTTTTACACAGTTGCTAGGACTGTACTGGTATGTCAGGTACACCATTTCAGTCTGTAGTCTTCCCTATCATGCTGGCAGGAGGCATACCAGCGTACTACAGATGGTAGCTTTCACTACCTACATATTAGTTTCTGACTTCCTAGGCTTCACAACTGACATCCAACTGGCTGGCCTGCTGTAGTCTGTCTGTGTAGGGCTCAGGTATGGGTTACCCATGTGGCTCATTCAGAGGCCATAGAACAGCATTTTTTTGTGTTTGTCTACACACACCCTGCTGGCTGTGACTGTTGTTGGGTATGTGCCCCCCCCAATGGCATGTGTGAGTCACTTACTTTGTGGGTGCCCCAGTACTGAGTGTAGTGATGCAGGGCTACCTATGTTGAATGCACATAGTACACTCCCTTATACATGGTTGAGCACAGGTAGTGTCATGTTTGGCATCCATTTTACATTATGTGCGAGTCAGAGAGAGGTGTCATTCCCTGGGTCCCTACTGTGTCAGAGCATGTGCTATGCATTGCCTCTTTGCCAAGGCCAGTGCATACTGGGCACACCTCCTTCTGCCTACTGGAGCAAGCTCAGGTTGTTCCTCCCCTGAGCCACTCTGTGCCTGTGCAGGCCTTGGCACTGGTGGGGGGCTGTGTGGCCCTGCGCCATGCTGTTCCTGCTGCAGCTGTTTCCGTAGGATCATATTGTGTAGCATGGCACATACTAGGACAATTTGGGTACATGTAGTTGGAGAGTACTGGAAGGCTCCACCGGATGTGTCCAGGCACTGGAACCGTGACTTGAGCATCCCAAACACGCTCTATTATGATTCGTGTTTGTGCATGTGCATCATTATGGAGTTCTTGTTCAGGTGTGTGTGCATTTCTGATGGGTGTCATCAGCCATGGCTCCAGTGCGCATCCAGCATCCCCCACTAGGTGACCATGTGGGATGTCCCCATTGGCAAATATCTGGTACAGCTGCGTCAAATGCCAGATGTGGAAATCATGGTAGCTTCCAGGGCAGTCAGCACACACATTCATTATTATGCCCTGGGCACCGCACATGACCTGGCAGTTGATGGAGAGGAAGCCCTTGTGGTTGATGTAGACCCTACCCAGCTCACCTGGTGGTGCTTTAATGCATATGTGCATGCAGTCTATTGCACCCACTACTCAGGGTATTCTGCTATCTGGTGGAAGAGACGCATATTGCTGGCCAACGTCTCACGGGTGAGGGGGAAATATACATGCTCACCGACATGTGCTGACATGGCATCCAAGAACTGGTGGAATACCCTGGATGCTGATGCCTGTGAAATCCCCATCATATCCCCAGTTGGCCTTTGGAAGGTACCTGTAGCTAGTATTCTTAGACCTACACATACCTTGGTATCCACTGGGATGGATTCCCCTCTGTTAGTTCTGTGTGTAAGGCGTGGCCGGCACAGCTTAACAATTTGCTGATAGCAAAAGCAGCCCCTAACATTTTTTCTCTTGCTTTCATTTTATAAAATGTCCCCCTCTGTATACACCAGTGGTGCAGAGGTTTTGGGAAAAACAAGGGGAAAAGGTGTGTGCATAGTTTATAATGGTGTGCTGGGCTGGGCTGGTCTGCTGCCTGTGTAATTGACTGATTCGGATACATGTCACCTATCAGCTAAGGTAGTTCTCCTTGATTACCTTTCTACTGCTGTTTTCCCTTCCCATTGCCTCTCTGTTTAAGCCCTTGTGTGCGCTACGCAGTCAGGGTGCTCATATGTGCAAAGAGCTGCTTTTTTCTAGTTTAACTTCCTTTTTCTTCCTGTAGAACCTGGTGCGCGGTGTGCACACCTACTTACACTTTGTAAAATGTGCTAGGCAGGTTTAGACACACCTCTAGCTTAGCTGTGCTAACGTAGTAGAAATCTTGAGTCACAGGTCTCCAATCTGCTTACAGTATGCCTGACACACACCCACATGATGTCACCTATATCTGAGTCTTGCACCCAGCTATTTATAATCTTACACTCTTGGGACCTGCTTCATACCCTGGGACAATCTGGGATTCACTAACCTTTCCCTCATTTGCATAGGACTGCCTACTAATGCATAGTTACATGTCCCACACTGAGCCTCCTCCCTTAGCAACCACTACTCACTGATCAAGTTGTCTTTTGCCTGCCATTGACTTGCATGTCAGAATACTGATTTTTGAAGGATGCTCATTTTCAGTTTATTTTATTATTTTTCCACCGATTCCGTTTGCACGCCGCTGCCCTATGCTTACACAGCCGAGATTGGCGAAAAAAAATAAAAGTTGCTTTATTTATTTTTTTTACGGTTTGCAATGCCAATGTCCTTCTACTTGGCCATTGGCATGCTTCCTCAATAATATGCAGCCTTTATTCGGAGCTGTCATGGCGCCATTTCTGCAGATTACACTTGTCTTGCATGGACTATTGCAAGCTTCCTGGATTGCAATATCACTTCATTTGCATGGATTTCTCCAGAAAATGAGGTGATTTGCATACCAGGGCTTAGTCTGTGCAAGATTAGTGATGGAACTCTCGTGCACGCCCCTGCCGACTGTTCCTGGATCGCACGGCAGACATATTGCCTGCGGGAGCTACTGCACTCATCCTGCACTCCATTCACGCTTTTGAGAATCCGAGGGAACATTTCTTACACCATTGTATTCTAATGTTTTGGGCTAATTAAAATGGCAATATAACAAACAGTATTCTTGCGTGTTATGTGCATGAGTTATAACATTGACAAAACAGATTTGTATCCAGTGTACTAATGCAGTGTATGCTGATTTTGCTTACATTATGGTCATCATGTTTATGTATATAGACACACATACATATACAAATAAAGGCCAGAAGGTAAGCAGACACTAAACAGGTTTCTAGGAATGATGCAGTATCTAGCAAAGCTTGCACCTATATGTTTGAGACAACTGTGCCGCTAAGAAAGCTGTTAGAACAAGATACAAGTTCATAGGTTCACAGGGTTGTACTAGGCTACTGACCATCAGAGTCTTTAAAAGCCTAGCTGTGCAAACCAGCCCAGTTTTGTCCTGAAGTTCCTTGGATTCCTATATGGTGGGATATCTTAGTAATGAGGTAGCTAAGGGTTATGCTGTAGAGTATATTAAAAGAAATAAAGTTGCTGGAGCCATGAAAATGGTAGAAACTTATTTACTATGGAAAACAATAAAATCACATTAAAAAAAAACACAAGTGTAAAGCACACTCTTGTCTAGCAGCTTCTTCAGGCAGCTAACAAAAATATTAAAAACACAGTTTAAATAATAAAATGTGTAAATCACATGATACAATTAGTTAATTAATTAATTAATTAATTAATACAAGTTAATGAACCTGTCTGTATAATTCCCTCCAATGTCGTTTTAAGGTAACCATTCCATTTAGACCTAGTGGAATATGCTCTCTGAGTCTAAGGATCCACTTTAATTCCTCTTGCTCTGTATAGCACATAAGGATATCCTCTCTTAATAGCTCAAATAGTATACTTAATATACTTAATATCATAGCTACCAGGTCTGGCCTAACCCATTTCAAAACCTCTTTAAAAAATCATCTCAAAAATACATTACTTTGCTCCTGCATAAAGTCTGCCTAATGCTCAGGTCTTCCTCTTTCTGTCACATTTCAATCCCTCACAGACTGCAAGATCCTAAGGCTCTTCTAATTCCTTCTCTGCTTCTATACCATATCCTTAAGCTACTGCTCAGGCTTTATTGCTTATGTTCTTCTTAACTCTCTCTCACTATCTATCTGCATCACTAACTTTCTGGCTGCTATTTTCCTAACTGAAACTAACATTCTGTTTTGCATGTACTATTACAGTCAATGTCACACATTGCATTACCTAAGTACTACTTTTTTGGACACTCCTCCAGATTTACAAAGCCCTGTAGAAGGTGCAGGATTAGTCTAAGAGATATTTTCGGCAATATGGCCGACGTGTGATCTAGGAAAGAGCTCCCGGGACGTGCACATGAGCTCTTAGACTAATCCTGCACAGACTGAGCTCCTGTATGCAAATTACTCTCATTTGCAGGTGAAAACCATGCAAATGAGGGTAATATGCAATCCAGAAAGCTGGCAGCTGTCCATGCAGGACAAGTGCAGTGTGCAGAAATGTACTCAGTTATTAACCAGGTACATTTCTGCAATCTACAAAACGGAGCTATGACAGCTCCAAATAAAGGCTGCATATCATTGAGGAAGCATGCCAATGGCCAAGTAGAAGGCCATTGGCATTGCAATCTGTTTAAAAAAAAAATAAATAACTTCAATTTTTTTCGTCGATCTCGGCTGTTTAAACATAGGGCAGGTGCACGCAAATGGGATTGGGGGGAAAATAATAAAATAAACCTAAAATAATCATTCTAACTAAAATCAGTATTCTGCCATGTAAGTCAATGGCAGGCAGAAGACAATCTGGCCAGTGAGTAATGGTTGCTAAGGGGGGAGGCTCAGTGTGGGACATGTAGCTATGCATTAGCAGGCAATCCTATGCAAATGAGGGAAAGGTTAGTGAATCCCAGATTTTCCCAGGGTGTGAGGTAGGTCCCAAGTGTGTAAGAGTATAAATAGCTGGGTGCAAGACTAGGATATAGGTGACATCAATGGGGGATGTGTCAGGCATACTGTAAGTGGATTGGAGACCTGTGGCTCGGGATTGCTCTTACAGCTAATCTAGGGGTGTGTCTAAACCTGCCTAGCACTCTTTGCAAAGTGTAAGTGGGTGTGTGCACAGTGCACTGGGTTTTACAGGAAGAAAAAGGAAGCTAAACCAAGAAAAAGCAACTCTGTGCACATTTGAGCACTCCGTTTTCATGGTGCGCACACGGGCTTAAACAGGGAGGCAATGGGAAGGGAAAACAGCAGTAGGAAGGTAATCAAAGAGAACTAGCTTAGCTGACAGGTGAAATGTATCAGAATCAGCCAATTATACAGGCAGCAGATGAGCCCAGCCCAGCACACCACTATAAAGTATACAAACAACTTTCCCCCTTGTTTTTCCCCAAAACTCTGCACCACTGGTGTATACAGATGGGGAAATTTTACAAAATGAAAGCAAGAGAAACAATGTTAGGGGCTGCTTTTGCTATCATAAACCAGTATGTGCAAGAGGCTGAAGGTTCATAGGTTAGTACTAAGCTATTTGCCCTTGTGAGCCATTTTAAACCTAGCCAATTATCCCTTGTGAGACTCAAACCCTGCACCTTGTGTTTGTAAGACAAACACCTTAACCATTAGGCCATCCTCCCAACCCCGGGTGGTGAGGATGTGAATGCTGCTGATCAACCCACAATGAGGAGACGGAGAAGAGTGTACAGACCCAGTGTATCCTACCAAGGGCTACATGAGCTGGAGATAGTGGAGCACTAAAGGGTGGACAGGGATCTCCTACAGCAAATTGTTGAGCTGTGCCGGCCACGCCTTACACACAGAACTAACAGAGGGGAACCCATCTCAGTCGATATCAAGGTATTTGTAGGGCTAAGAATACTAGCAACAGGTACCTTCCTAAGGCCAACTGGGGATATGATGGGGATTTCACAGGCATCAGCATCCAGGGTACTCCACCAGTTCTGGGATGGCATGTCAGCACATGTCAGTGAGAACGTATATTCCCCCATTATCTGTGAGGCATTGGCCAGCAATATGCATCTCTTCCACCAAATAGCAGAATACCCTCAGTAGTGGGTGCTAATCAGTGCATGCACATATGCATCAAAGCACCACCTGGAGAGTGGGGTAGGGTCTACATCAACCACAAGGGCTTCCCCTCCATCAACTACCAGGTCATGTGCGATGCCCAGGACATAATAATGAATGTGTGTGCTGGCTGCCCTGGAAGCTACCACGATTCCCACATCTGGCATCTGACGCAGCTGTACCAGACATTTGCCATTGGGGACATCCCACATGGTCACCTAGTGGGGGATGCTGGATATGCACTGGAGCCATGGCTGATGACACCCATCAGAAATGCACACACACCCGAACAAGAACTCCATAATGAGGCACACGCACAAACTCGAATCATAACAGAGCGTATGTTTGGGATGCTCAAGTCACGGTTCTTGTGCTTGGGCACATCCGGTGGAACATTGCAGTACTCACCAACTACATGTACCCAAATTGTCCTTGTATGTGCCATGCTACACAATATAATCCTGCGGAAACAGCTGCAGCAGGAACAGCATGGCGCAGGGCCACACAGCCCCTCACCATTGCCAAGGCCTGCACAGGTGCAGAGTGACTTAGAGGAGGAACAACCTGAGCCTATCCCAGTTGGCATTAGGAGGCATGCCCAGTATGCCCTGGCCTTGGTAAAGAGGTAATGTGTAGCACATGCACTGACACAGTAGGGACCCAGGGAATGACACCTCTCTCCGACTCGCACATACAGTAAAAGGGATGCCAAACATGACACTACCTGTGCTCAACCATGTATAGGGAGTGTACTATATGCATCCGACATATGCAGCCCTGCAGCACCATCCTCAATAATAGGACACCCGCAAGGTAAGTGACTCACACATGCCAGTTGGTGGGGGGGCACATACCCAACAACAGTCACAGCCAGCAGGATAGGTGTAGACAAACACAAACAAATGCTATACTATGGCCTCTGAATGAGCCCCATGGGTAACCCCTACCCCAGGCCTACACAGACAGACTACAGCAGGTCAGCCAGTTGGATGTAAGTTGTGAAGGCTAGGAAGTCAGAAACTAATATGTAGATAGTTAAAGCTAAGATATGTAGTATACTGGTATTCCTCTAGCCAGCATGATAGGTAAGACTACAGACTGAAATGGTGTACCCAACATACCAGTACAGTCCTAGTAAATGTGTTAAAGTGTAAGGTGTGCCCCACCATCCTACGTACACTTATAGTAACAGTCAGGTGTGCCTCCCCCACCCCCTGTGTAAAGATGTAGAAACAGTGAGGTGTTCCCCCCCGCTATGCAGAAATGTAGCAACAATCAATGCCAAATGACTGATGTATACCCTGCAGACACAGCATGCTACCTGTCAGTGTACAACACAAAGGGCAGCACTGCAGTACAAACTACCTGGACTTGATCCACACATGCAATATAGATGGCCATACTGGACATGCTCACACACTTAGAGGAATGAAGGCAATCTCAGTCAACAACATACTGGAAGGCCATACTGGGCATGCTCGCACACTTAACCACATGAAGGCCATGTCAGCAAACACCAGTGGACCAGACATATCTGGCAGTTGCAGTTCTTAGTGCAGACACATGTCAGTATGCACCACTCCTGCCATGCACACACAGTGGATAGGAATACAGACATATATGTAAGGACAACACACTATAATAAGCCAAAGGTAGATGTGTGGAAGAGGGTGACCTTGACAAGGAGCCATCTGGGCCTGTCCCACCCAGCACACAGGCAAAGGGCCCCAAACACATGAGGTGCAGGTGTCACTCACTGCAGATACTAGCCACCAGTATCTGTCAGCATGACAGCATGTTGCACGTGCCAGCTGTGCAACATGACTGTACAAGGAAGTAGTCACCTAGTAGCTGTATACATGTACCTGTGGCATATGACCCCGTGTGTGCCCGCATGCGGTATGTCAACCCTTACATGAATGGGTTACGGCCCATGCACACACCAGCCTCCCCATAGCAGTATCATGGCAAGCCTGCTGAGGTCATTGAATGTGAAATACACCTTTGGGAGAGCTGTAGCTCAGTAATCCCCATGGCACATCCCATAACTGCGTACTGCTACAGTGATAAACTAGTCCTAACCCCAGACTTGCCAACTGTGTGAGTGTGTGTTTGTGTGCATGTCTTTCTCTCATTGACTGTGAAGAGATAAATGCTTTTCAGGGTACTCACACTCTGTACAATTCATATACACAACTTTGGCAAGGCTGCTGATGTTACTCACCTAGAAATACACCTCTTGGGAAATCATTACCCAGTAGTCTCTGTAGCACGTCCTGTAACTGCGTACTGCTGTAGTGTGAGAAAGTAGTTAAGTTAGGTGTTCTAATCCCACATGTGTGTGTGTGTGTGTGTGTGTGTGTGTATGTGTGTGTGTGTGTCTGACTGAGAGGAGAGCAATGCTATTTAGGCCACTCACACCCCGTACAATTCATATACCAACTTTGGCAAGGCTGCTGATGTCACTCACCTAGAAATACACCTCTGGGGAAGTTATAGTTCAGAAATTTCCATAGCATGTCCTATAACTGTGTAGTGCGAGAAAGTATTTAGGTAGGTGTTCTAACCCCAGCCCTGGCAATTGTGTGTGCCTGACTGAGTAGAGAGCAATGCTTTTTAGGCCACTCACACCCCATACAATTCATATACTCAACTTTGACAAGGCTGCTGATGTCACTCAACTAGAAATACACCTCTGGGGAAGTCATAGTCCAGTAAGCTCTGTAGCGTGTCCTATAACTGCGTACTGCTGTAGTGTGCAAAAGTAGTTAGGTAGTTGTTCTAACCCCAGACATGGCAACTGTGCGTGTGTCAATCTGTGTGTTTTTGTATCTCTGTCTGTTTATAACTGAGCGACAAACAATGCCTTTTAGGTGACACACACTCCTTAGAATTCATATACCCAATGTTGGCAAGGCTGCTGCTGTCACTCACCTAGAAATACACCTCTGGGAAAGTCATAGCCCAGTAATCACTGTAGTGTGTCCTGTAACTGTGTGCTACTGTAATGTGATTTAGAACTGTGGTATGGTTCCATCACCACACATGGCAGTTCTGGATGTTTTGCATGTGTTTCAATTTCTGTGTATGGAACAATACATCATGGGCTACTCATTTGCAGTACATTTCAAATGCCCTACTTTGCCAATCCTGCTGATGTCATTCATTGTGAAATACAACTTTGGGGAGAAAGTTCCCTGTAATCCCTGTGGTGTGACCTATAACTGTTCCATGCTGTAGTTTGATATAGGCCTTGGTCAGGGATTCTATACCCACACATGACTGTTGTGAATGCTTTGTGTGTGTCTCACTGTCTGTGTAGGGAGCAATGCATTTTAGGCTAGTCACTCGCAGTGCAGGCGAAATGCCCTACTTTGGTAATCCTGCTAATGACAGTTACTGTGAAATACACCTCTGAAAAAGAAGTACTCTAGTAATGTCCATGGCTTGTACTATAACTGCATACTGCTGTAGTGTAAAAAACTAGTTAGATAGGAGTTCAACTCCCAGTCATGACAGGTGTGTGTGTGTGTGTGTGTGTGTGTGTGTGTGTGTGTGTGTGTGTGTGTGTGTGTGTGTGTAACTCATACCTCTGTGTACAGGTGAGTGTCTGACACCTGTGGCTAATGTGGAGGGGATTTTGCTTATTACTTTTATGGTGGCCCTACTATATATCACAATGTCAACCATACAGGGATAACAGATGTAAATTAGCTGGGAGGCTGGGATGCAAAGCCATACCCGTACATGTGACATCAAGACCAGCCAATCCAAATTAGCAACTCACTATTACCCAGAGCACACACTCAACCCATATGTCATACGCACACACATGCCTAGGCAACAGCCAATATGTGGGGAATACACTGCATATTGGCCACTGATAGTAACTATGCAGTGATAGCATTGGGCTAAACAGAGCATGTCACCCAGCCCATCTGTCCAATATGCACGTACATGCACAGTGCACCTCCACCATGTTCCCCAATGGACACCTGCTCCACCTGTGGTGCATTCACATGTGACTCACAATGGACATACCATGCCTGACAACCTGCCCTGTATGGACAGATGACACTGACATCAGGGAATGCTGTTGGCATGCTATCAATGAAGGTGAAGGGTAAACCTGCTGCCCATTACCAGTTCCTGCCACAGGTGGGCAAGACTGGCACATTTGATGATAATCTGTGTTCGTAACATGGGCCAGACACCCCAAGTACAGTTCGACATGTCACTGTACATGCATGCGGGAGGTGTGCAAATCCCAGACACCATCCATGTCATGGACTAAGGAACACATACATGGCATGTGGTGTACAGCATTGGCCACACACAATAGTCACCCAGCTGACTGGATGGGGGATGCAGTACCCACCTGTGTGGGCAAATGCAGTAACTACAGGCCTGAGCCACAATGCAGACCATTGTCATGTGGCCTGATGCTATGGTATAACCATTGCCTACCCTTGTACAGCCTGCTGGCACAGTTGACCACCACAAACCCATGTAGACATGGACCCATGCATGTCTGAACTGGCACCCTGTGTGTTCATGTGTGTTTGTTTTGTGGTGTGTATGTCCACATCCACACTGACTACAACCCCCCCAGGGCATACTGAAGCATGCTGTCTGATGTCTGACATCTCCTCATACTTTTTGCCCATACCGCCTCCGTATGACCCGTGTGGTGCATGTGATACCTGCATATTGATGTGTTGTGGCAATCCCACTAGTGATGAGTTGCACTCCTGGCCTTGCCAAGTGTGTCAATGTGCGTGCATCCCTGTGTGAGTGTGCCTGTGTTGATGCTGGCACCTGTTCATGCAAACAGGCACATGTTTGACACCTACCATATATCTACCGTAACCCTGTTGAAGATGAAACTCACCCTCACATATATGTTCTGAGTGCTCCACATCAGGTGACCCATGGGGTGCATCCAATAACTGCATCGAACTGTAATAGTACTACATAGTTGTCGCTATTTTGATACCCTGTGCTGGCAGGTGTGTGACATAAACATGCTTCAGTTTTACCATCCCACCCCTCCCTGACATGTATCTGCCTCTGTCTGCCTCCCCCACTCCCTCCCTGGTGGATGTGGAGACCCACACCTGCCTTGCTTAGGCAGCAGCATGTGTATTTTACGTGATGGTTATGATCAGCTGATGACCTCTGCATAAATTGCAGCCCTCCCCTAGTTGATTGCATGTGGAACAGCTGTGGTAACAATCCCATAGCCAATTGCATGGAACACACTCCAATACCTAGGAACATCATGGTAGTGTTGAGTCTTTGCAGTCACTATGAGCCAGAACTAGATCGGATGTTTGGCAAACAGCATCCCAGATGGATTGGGGATTTATGTCTAACAACATACACTGTGAAAAGAGGGCAACCAACAGGAGGGGGATGTGCCTAACCTGACTACAGAATGTAAGTGCTGCTATACGGCATTTGGAGTAATAGTGATTTAACAGTGTTTGTCTGGATATGCCTGTCGTACATGTCACAATACTTCCCATGTCAGTCCCATGTATATGAGGAATCCCCATCTGCAGGGTCATCTGCAGACTGGGCAGTGTTGTGTCTATGGTTTCATGTGTTAGCCACAGTGCATTAATCTGTGGAATGCAGAAGGTAGTGTGAGAATTGCAGTCTGTAGATGGTGAAGGCCGTGACAGTTACTGACTTCATATCCATCATAGGGCATATGTTCAACAAACCCTGTTACAATGGAAAATATATGAGGTTATCACAGCAACATGTCTATACTGGCCCTGTGTATGTGCTGTCAGCCACACCTCTGTCAAACTTTGTACATATGGCGTGCATGAAGTGGTGCATATGTGCTGTACACCATAAATACTGTCATCATATCTGAAAACAAACCAGTGATAAATCAGATTGCTACACGTCATGTACAGTAGGGGTTATATTTTATGACATAAGATGGACATTCTGTGGATGTTTGTACAGTACTGAGGTCTGTGTAGTGATGGTGAATGTTGGCATTGTGTGTATTGTTAATATGTACTTCAGCCTGTCTACAGACTGTGGTAGATGTCATTGTTCTAGCTCCCCTTCTATCAGATGTTACATGCTGCCCCACTGTATGGTACCGTTTTGCTGTACATGTTTGTAGGGCCGTACACACTTGTCCCATACCACAGACAGCCATCATAACAAACTGTGTAGCAGCCCAGTATATGTAGGGTCATTCTGTGAGTAGCACATATGAGGATGGTGTAGAACAGATAGTCCATATAGTGTAATATATGCTAGCTTACCATATGTGGCTGTATTTGCATTGATTGTGGTTATGTACTATCTCAGAGAAAAAATATTTTGGTACCGATTTTTAAGAATAAGGGTGATGTGCAGAGCTGTAGTAACTATAGAGGGATAAAATTGATCAGTCACAGCATGACGTTATGGGAAAGAGTAGTGGAAGCAAGGTTAAGAAGGGACGTGATGATTAGTGATCAGCAGTATGGTTTCATGCCAGGAAAGAGCACTACAGATGCGATCTTTGCTCTGAGAGTGTTGATGGAGAAGTACAGAGAATGTTGGAAGGAGTTGCATTGTGTTTTTGTAGACTTAGAGAAAGCATATGACAGGGTGTCTAGTGAGGAGTTATAGTATTGTATGAGGAAGTCAGGAGTGTCAGAAAAGTATGTAAGAGTGGTACAGGATATGTACGAGGGTAGTGTGACAATGGTGAGGTCTGCGTTGGGAGTGACGGATGCGTTTAAGGTGGAGGTGGGGTTACATCAAGGATCAGCTCTGAGCCCTTTCTTATTTGCAATGGTGATGGACAGGTTGACAGACGAAATCAGACAGGAGTCCCCATGGACTATGATGTTTGCAGATGACATTGTGATCTGTAGTGAGAGTAGGGAACAGGTGGAGGAGACCCTGGAGTGATGGAGATATGCTCTAGAGAGAAGAGGAATGAAGATCAGCAGGACTAAGACAGAATATATGTGTGTGAATGAGAGGGAGGATAGAGGAATGGTGAGGATGCAAGGAGTAGAGGTGGCAAAGGTGGATGAGTTTAAATACTTGGGGTCAATAGTTCAGAGTAACGGTGAGTGTGTAAGAGAGGTGAAGAAGAGAGTACAGGCAGGATGGAGTGGGTGGAGAAGAGTGTCAGGAGTGATTTGTGACAGACGAGTACCTGTAAGAGTGAAAGGGAAGGTCTACCAGAGGGTAGTGAGACCAGCTATGTTATATGGGTTGGAGACAGTGGCATTGACAAAAAGGCAGGAGTTTGAGCTGGATGTGGCAGAATTAAAAATGTTAAGATTTGCACTGGGTGTGACAAGGGTGGACAGGATTAGGAATAAGTAAAGTTTGGAGACAAAGCCAGAGAGGCACTATTATGTTGGTTTGGACATGTGCTGAGGAGGGATGCTGAGTATATTGGGAAAAAGATGCTAAGGATGAAGCTACCAGGTAACAGAAAAAGAGGAAGGCCTAAGATAAGGTTTATGGATGTGGTGAGAGAGGACATGCAGGTGGTTGGTATGACAGAGCAAGATGCAGAGGACAAGAAGAAATGGAAACAGGTGATCTGCTGTGGCAACCCCTAACGGGAACAGCCGAAAGAAGATGATGACACGTGTATCTTATCCTGTGCTGTGACATGGCTGACAAGCCTGCTACATATGCAAGTACATTTGCATTCCCCAATACGAGATGTAGGCCAGTGTTGAGCCAGTCTGCCTGTAGCCTGCACAGTGCATTGTTACATGCCTAGCAGCTTAGTGTACTTAACCAGTGGGATGTTATGTGCAGATACTTGCCGGATGTACTGCTGCTGGGCCTCCCTTAAATGTCATGTATGTCAGACAGAGCAGTGGGATGCTGTACAGATGTATGTCAATATCTAGTGGTTGGTATGTGTCCATGGCACCCCAGTACCAGCAGTCAGTATGTCAGGCCAGACCGGAGTGTCTGAATCCAACACCTATGGTGCCAAATGTATACCAGTTGTTATGTGTTATACTCCACTACATGGCTGTCTACATCCATATTGTCAGGCCTGGTACACATGTGGTGCACTAAGGGATTATGTATATACCTCTGGACTGTACAGGGTGTGTCCAAAGTTCCACACAGAGTGGCCAATATCACTGCTGCACTCCACAGGGGCATTACATGCTAGCAGCGGTATGTTACAATGATTTCCTTAGGATTTCTGTCAGTAGCCAATGGCACACATGTTATAAGCAGATGTCAGGATCCACACACACTATGTCTGTGAAGACAATCCCAATGACAGTAGCAACAGTCTAATAATATACCTGCTATACATACCTGTCATCACCTTGCACTACGACTTTGGGACTGTAGGGGCTGTTGTACGGCTACACTCCATGTCCAGGACATATGGTGGAAATATATGTACATATACTTATCCAATAATGGCAACCACCCACTATAAATCCCTACAGCTTGTGAGCATGGTCCCTTTACATTCCCTGTGTGATGGACACCCTTCCTGTGTGTGGGCATCAGTGATACAGGCAGCCGGTAGCAATACCTCTCACAGGAGAACCTGCACTCTCAGAGTGGCCACATATTTCTAGGAGGATCAGGAACAACAGACAGACTGTGGGTAGAGTTGTGTAATGTTTTTCATGGTACTGGTGTTACAGGATGTGTGTGTGTGTACATACTTGTGTACCATGGAATGCAGTTTGTCTGCATAGTTCACTACTGTGGGCCTAACCTCTTGCAGGACATAGGTATGCCTATCATGTGTTGTCTGTTCACCACACAGGTCCTGTGTCAGATATTACACTGGCAGTGTGTGTGTGAATGCTATCATACATGGCTACATCCATGTCTATATCTAACCTCAATTTCCCTGACTAAGGGTACGTTGCAGACTATCCGCTAACACCAGCACCTTGCTTAGTGTATGGCAACAGTGTTCCACATATGTGCCTGTGTTTCAGCATCTGTCCCCCATCTACATACCAAGCTTTGCACATATGTCATGCTGTTGGTGGTTGTTCTGTAGTGGGCTGTGAGTATATCACACTGCCATTGCTGCCATTAGTCTACTGCTGTTGTATCCCCCACACATACAGTGGGGCTGGGACCATATATCTGTGGGCGTCACCTACACGACACATGTGCGCCCTTATGCACTGCAAAGACCAGTGTGTGTAACAGTGGTATATGGGCTTGTATTATTGAGTCTAGGTGGGGAACACCATAAATGACCTAGGCTGTTACAAAATGTGGGGGTATCATGGGTGAACTGCCACAAGGTATGTGGATGTACAGTACCGTATACTCCACCTATATTGGCATTACTTACATGACTTGGGGTACTGCAGGCGTACTGCCTCCTGCCATACAGACTTTTCTGTGTGTTATGCCTTGTTATGTACCAGGTACAAACCATTTGATCACAAAACGTCTTTACCTCCTATGACATTTGTTCAGAGTGTAGATAGAGACAGCTGAACTACACACCTGCAGTACATACTGTTGATTGTGTGGTACACTGTGGCCCAGTTGGTCTGCACTATTGTACATTCTGAAGGGCTTGGCCTGAACAGCAACAGTTGTGAATCTTTCCAGACTACTGTATTAGTGTAATTGTTACACAGTTGCAGTACTCCGTTTATATGGTTGTCAGTATTTGAACAGCTATATGATATGGAGTTCAGGGAAGTAAATAGTGTGGGAAGAAATAGCCAGGGAATTGTTATGGCTAGGCTTGTATAGGCCCTAGGGCTGATAGCCTAGTACCAACCTATGAACCTATGAACCTATGAACCTATGGCATATAGAAATGTTATAGTACACAATTAAAGGATTTCCATTTATGCAAACCTGTGTGTGGTGTCATTCCTATGACCTTTCTATGGGTATATGTTGCAGGCAACGATTGACATTAGTATGTGTTGCCCACACAGTATCCAGTTGTTCATGTGTTAACTGTAGACATAGTGGCTTTTCCATATTGTGTGCACCTCCTACATATGTACCTTACTGTACATATATCTGCATGTGTATGTGTAGTCACATGTATATATATATATATATATATATATATATATATATATATATATATATATATATATATATATATCTGTATCTGCATATATGTGTCTGTGTATCTGTATCCTGGTGACGTTGATGGCTTCCAGATATTACATGTCCTATGGGAGGCAGACTGTACTTGATAGTGTATTGCAGGGCACATGTGTTTGGGTGTGGGGGTATGCCTATTCATACAAGACGTAAAGTGTGTGGGGCCTCTCAACCCCATTAACAGTGCGTGTGGACATAGGTGTATTTGTTAATCAGCAATTGCTATATACAGATGTATGGCTATATATATCTATATAGATATATATATCTGCTAACAGATTTATAAGTATATGTGCATAGATAGTGATATATATGTATACAAAGTTAGTAAAACAATATAAATATTTATATATATGTATATCTATACATATATGGGTATGTTGTATCTGTTAAGGTTGCAATATAGTTACACATGCAGACATCTAGATGTTGGTATACATTCTCTGTACTGTTGCATGACAGGACTAGCTGATATGTTTCTGAAACATTGAATATCTGTGTATCTGTCATGGCTTAGTGGTACATCACTTTGTCTAAGGTGTGCAGGATCCTTGGTTTGAGCCTTGCAAGAGCTGTATGTTTTGTTGCTGGGCAGAACACGGCCTGTGGGATAGAGTGATTAAGGCACCATAAAGCAGTTGTAAGCAGGTTTGCGCGGGTGTGCGCACAGCTAAGCACTGCCTACACAGGTTAAGCAATTTAGAAGCTAACTGAGTATATTAAAATGTAACCGGTTAGCAGTGCTTACCGTCAAGCAAACCCGCTTGCAACTGCTTTAAAGTGCCTCACTCACTCTGTATCCAACGGGCTGTGTTCTGCCCAGCAACAAAATAAACAGCTCTTGCAAGGCTTGAAACCAGGACCCTGGATACCATACACAAAGTGATTTACCACTAAGCCATGGCAGATATGCATAATCATGATGTTTTCACATACATATCATCCAGCCCAGGTATACAACACTAAAGGAAATGCATTCCGCCATGTGGATGTATTTGCGTTTGTTTATATATTCATCATTAAATGGATATAACATATCTCTATATGTAGATATAGGTATAGAAATATATATATATTCATACACACACACACACACATATATATATATATATATATATATATATATATAGGCCAATAAATACATATATACATAGATATGCATAATCCATAGATTTATATATATATATATATATATATATATATATATATATATATATATATATATATATACATCCACATGTCCACATATATACAGCACTAGGAATACATATATGTCAGCATATATATGGCACACCTTTCAAAGGGAGAAATCCATGTGTCCGAAAGCTGGAAGGCCAAAAGTATGTTGTCAACATTGCACAATCTTGCAATACATGCATCGATTGTGTAATGAGGGAATGTCACTATGCATTTGCTCATTGCAGATTAGGCAATTTGGTTGCGGATGGCACTATAGTGGGGATGGGGAATATTTGCCAATCCCCACTGTAGTGCAAACTAGGAGTTAGTATATCAAAGTAAGGGGGTTGTGGGATGCACAGCCCCCAGACAGGGGGTGCAGGGGATCATGCCCCCAGCATAACAATATGTATTCCAACTTGCAGTTCGAGAGTCAGCAAAGGTGCCTTTAGAACTGCTATGTTTGAACTGTGATGCAGTAAGAAATGACGGGTTTGTTCTTTTGGTTTGCAGAAAGGGCCATTCAAAGGAATGATTGTCTCTCTGTCAAAGGTGAACACATATATATCAATATAGGTATATATGGACATACATCTGTAGATGGAACTGGGAACATAACCACAACATATATGTCCACATGCACCACTGATGGGGTTTGAGAGACCCAAACAACATACATCTGGCATGGATAGGTATCCCCCCAGCCAAACACTTCTGGCCTGCAATACAGTACCAACCTTAGCAGAACCCATAAGCAGGACCCTACATGACAAGGGCAGTACATGTTAACAGTACTCCATCCCACCTGTAGGATGTCAGGCTGGCATTACTAACATATCATGCAGTACAGTCAAGTGACTGGGATGTGCACACCTCCCACATGCATGTACAGTGACATGTGGAACTGTACCTGAGGTGTCTGGCCCATGTTGTGAACACAGATTATCATTGGATGTGCCAGTCTTGCCCACCTGTGGCAGGAACTGATAATGGGCAGCCGGTTTACCCTTCACCTACATTGATGGCATGCCAACAGCATTTCCTGATGTCGGTGTCATCTGTCCATACAGGACATGTTTTCACGCATGGTATGTCCATTGTGAGTCACATGTGAAGGCACCACAGGTGGTGCAGGTGTCCATTGGGGAACATGGTAGAGGTGCATTGTCTGCATGTATGTGCATATTGGACAGATGGGCAGGGTGACATGCCCTCTGTAGCCCACTGCTATCACTGCATAGCTACTATCAGTGGCAAATATGCAGTGTACTACCAACATATTGGCTGCTGCCTAGGCATGTGTGTTCATATGACACACGGGTTGAGTGCGTGCTCTCGGTAATAGTGGGGTTGCTAACTTGGATTGTCTGGCCTTGATGTCACATGTATGGGCATGGCTTTGCACCCCAGCCTCACACACACACACACACACACACACACACACACACACACACACACACACACACACACACACACACACCTGTCATGTCTGGGAGTAGAACCCTACCTAACTACTTTATTACTCTACAGCACTATGCAGTTACAGGTGTATTTCACAGTGAATGACATCAGCAGGATTACTAAAGTAGGGCATTTTGGGTCTATATTATATCATCGAACACTTAAAAAAGTGAACGCTGATTGATCGACCTAATTTAAGTGAAAGCTTACAATCCCGAACTGTCAGATCAGCGATTATTTTCCCAGGGAAAAAAATTGCTGATCCAAAACACATACACACAACACAAGCACACCAAACAAACAGAAATCCACACACATACACCTAAAATCTGATACCTAACCCTACACTAAACTATGCACACACCACTAACTACCCACTTACCTTAACCCAAACCCTAACCCTAAGGTCCGTCACTATCGCACACTCACCTCACCCGCTCCGTAACCCTAACTCACTTAAATTCACCCTTACCCTCATGTCCACTCAATCGCACACACAGCTAACCTGACCCCTAACCATAACTCACCTAAATCTCCCTAATACTCACATCCACACAATTGCACACTTACCTGAATCCGACCGGTAACTTTCCACCATAACACTGAAAATACAGAAGCAACAGAAATGGACAACCGAATTCTTTCCCTAGGAAAAAAATCGAGTTTCTGCTTCTTCGATATTTAGCAGTTTCGCGAAAATAAGTTCAATCAATCAGCGTTCGCTTTTTTAAGCGTTCGAGGATATAATATAGACCCGGCATTTCAACTGTGCTGCAAGTGACTTAAATGCATTGCTCCCTGCACAGACAGTGAAACACACAAAACATCCACAACTGACGTGCAGAAACAGAACCTGTGACCAAGGTTTAGATCACACTATAGTATTAAGTTGTTATGGGATACACCACAGGGATTACTAGAGACATCTTTCCCCAAAGGTGTATTTCACATTGAATGACATCAACAGGTTAACCAAAGTAGGGCATTTCATCTGTACTGCAAGTGACTAGCCTAAAATGCATTGCTTCCTACACAGACAGTGAGACACACATATAACATCCACAACGGACATGTGTGGGTATAGAACCCTTGACTGAGGTCTATTTCACACTACAGCATAGAGATGATATAGGCAGCAACACAGGGATTACTAAAGAACTTTCTCCCCAAATTTTACTTCACAATGAATGACATCAGCAGGATTGGCAACGTAGGGAATTTGAAGTGTACTGCGAGTGAGTAGACTATGATGAAGTGCTCCATGCACAGACATTGCAACACACACAACACATCCAGAACAGCCATGGGTGGAGATGGAACCCTACCACAGTTCTACACCACACTACAGCAGTTACTGGACGCCCTACGAAGATTACTGGACTATGACTTTCCCACAGGTGTATTTCTAGGTGTGTGACATCAGCAGCCTTGCCAAAGTCGAGTATGTTTATTGTACAGGGTGTGAGTGGCCTAAAAAGCATTGTTCTCTACTCAGTCAGACACACACACACACACACACACACACACACACACATACACACCAACACAGTTGCCAGGTCTGGGGTTAGAACACCTACCTCACTACTTTATCACACTAGAGCAGTACGCAGTTACAAGATGCACTACAGAGATTACTGGCCTATGATTTCCCCAGAGGTGTATGTCTAGGTGAGTGACCTCAGCAGCCTTGCCAAAGGCGAGTATGTATATTGTACGTGGTGTCAGTGGCCTAAAAAGCATTGTTCTCTACTCAGTCAGACACACACAGATTCACACACTAACACAGAGTTGCCAGGTCTGGGGTTAGAACACTTACCTCACTACTTTGTCACACTAGAGCAGTATGCAGTTACAAAACACACTACTGAGATTACGGGGCTATGATTTCCCCAGAGGTGTATTTCAAGGTGAGTGACATCAACAACCTTGCCAAAGTCGAGTATGTGTATTGTATGGGGTGTGAGTGGACTAAAAGGCATTGTTCTCTACTCAGTCAAACATAAAATAAGATTCCACACCATCACACACACAATTGCAAGGTCTGGGGTTAAAACACCTGGCTCACAACTTTATCACACTAAAGCAGTACGCAGTTACAAGGTTCACTACGGAGATTACTGGGCTTTGATTTCCCCAGAGGTGTATTTCTAGATGAATGACATCAGCAGCCTTGCCAAAGTCAAGTTTGTGTATTCTACAGGGTGTGAGTGGCCTAAAAAGCATTGCTCTCTATGCAGTCACACACACACACACACACACACACACACACACACACACACACACACAGTTGCCAAGTCTGGGCTTAGAATACCAACCTAACTATTTTATCACACTACAGCAGTATGCAGTTACAAGACGAGCTATGGAAATTACTGGGCTATGATATGAGGTGTATTTCTAGGTGCATGATATCTGCAGCCTTGCCAATGTTGTGTATATGAACTGTACTGAGTGTGAGTAGCCTAGAAAGCATTTCTCTCTACACAGGCAGAGACCGTGACACGTACACATATACACACTCACACAGTTGCCAAGTCTGGGGTTAAGACTACTACCTAACTAGTTTATCAGTACAGCAGTACACAGTTATGGGAAGCGCCATGGGGATTACTGAGCTACAGCTCACCCAAACATTTATTTTACATTGGATGACCTCAGCAAGCTTGTCATGATACTGCTATGGGGAGGGTGGTGTGTGTATGGGCCATAACCCATTCATGTTGGGGTTGACATGCCACATGCAAACACACACAGGGTCATATGCCACAGGTACGTGTATACAGCTACTGGGTGACATCTTCCTTCTACAGTCATGTTGCACAGCGGGCACGTGCAATATGCCTTCATGCTGACAGATATTGGTGGCTAGTATCTGCAGTGAGTGACACCTGCACCTCATGTGTTTGGAGCCCTTTGGCTGTGTGCTGGGTGGGACAGACCCATATTTCTCCTTGTCATGGTCACCCTCTTCAACACATCCATGTCCGTCTACCTTTGGCTTATTATAGTGTGTTGTCCTTACATATATATCTGTATTCCAATCCACTGAGTGTGCAAGGCAGGAGTGGTGCATACTGATGTGTCTGCACTGAGAACTGCAACTGGCAGATATGTCTGATCCACTGTTGTTTGCTGACATGGCCTTCTTGTGTTTAAATGTGTGAACATGACCAGTATGGGCTTTCAGTATGTTGTTGACTGACATTGCCTTTAGTCTTCTAAGTGTGTGAGCATGCCCAGTATGGCCATCTATGTTGCATGTGTGGATCAAGTCCAGGTGGTTTGTACTGTGGTGCTGACCTTTGTGCTGTATACCAACAGGTAGCAAGCTGTGTCTGCAGGGTATGCGTCAGTCATTTGGCCTTGACTGTTGCTGCATTTCTGCTTAGCGGGGGGGACACCAAACTGTTTCTACATTTTTACACATGGGTGGAGGGGCACACCAGACTGTTACTATAAGTATACATAGGATGGTGGTGCACACCTTACACTTTTACACAGTTGCTAGGACTGTACTTGTATGTTAGGTACACCATTTCAGTCTGTTGTCTTCCCTATCATGCTGGCTAGAGGCATACCAGTGTACTACAGATGGTAGCTTTCACTACCTATATATTAGTTTCTGACTTCCTAGACTTCACAACTGACATACAACTGGATGGCCTGCTGTAGTCTGTCTGTCTAGGGCTGGGGTACGGGTTACCCATGGGGCTCATTCAGAGGCCATAGCACAGCATTTTTTTGTGTTTGTCTACACATATCATGCTGGCTGTGACTGTTTCTGGGTATGTGCCCCCCCACAATGGCATGTGTGAGTCACTTACCTTGTGGGTGTCCCAGTACTGAGAGTAGTGATGCAGGGCTGCCTATGTGGGATGCACATAGTACACTCCCTATACATGGTTGAGCACAGGTAGTGTCATATTTGGCATCCATATTACTGTATGTGCGAGGCAGAGAATGTTGTCATTCCCTGGGTCCCTACTGTGTCAGAGCATCTGCTATGCATTGCCTCTTTGCCAAGGCCAGGGCATATTGGGGGCATATTGGGCACACCTCCTTCTGCCTACTGGAGCAGGCTCAGGTTGTTCCTCCCCTGAGCCACTCTGCACCTGTGCAGGCCTTGGCACTGGTGGGAGGCTGAGTGGCTCTGCCCCATGCTGCTCCTGCTGCAGCTGTTTCTGCAGGATCATATTGTGTAGTATGGCACATACAAGGACAATTTGGGTACATGTAGTTGGTGAGTACTGCAAGGCTCCACCGGATGTGTCCAGGCACTGGAACCGTGACTTGAGCATCCCAAACACATGCTCAATTATGATTCGTGTTTGTGCATGTGCATCATTATGGAGTTCTTGTTCGGGTGTGTGTGCATTTCTGATGGGTGTCATCAGCCATGGCTCCAGTGCGTATCCAGCATCCCCCACTAGGTGACCGTGTGTGATGTCCCCATTGGGAAATATCTGGTACAGCTGCATCAAATGCCAGATGTGGGAATCGTGGTAGCTTCCAGGGCAGCCAGCACACACATTCATTATTATGCCCTGGGCATCGCACATGACCTGGCAGTTGATGGAGGGGAAGCCCTTGTGGTTGATGTAGACCCTACCCAGCTCATCTGGTGGTGCTTTAATGCATATGTGCGTGCAGTCTATTGCACCCACTACCTCAGGGTATTCTGCTATCTTGTGGAAGAGATGCATATCGCATATTGCTGGCCAACGTTTCATGGGTGATGGGGAAATATACATGCTCACCGACATGTGCTGACATGGTATCCAAGAACTGGTGGAATACCCTGGATGCTGATGCCTGTGAAATCCCCATCATATCCCCAGTTGGCCTTTGGAAGGTACCTGTAGCTAGTATTCTTAGACCTACACATACTTTGGTATCCACTGGGATGGATTCCCCTCTGTTAATTCTGTTTGTAAGGCTTGGCCAGCACAGCATAACAATTTGCTGTAGGAGGTCCCTGTCCACACTTTAGCACTTCACTATCTCCAGCTCATGTAGCCCTTGGTAGGTTATGCTGGTTCTGTACACTCTTCTCCTTCTCCTTACTGTGAGTTGCTCAGCAGCATTCACATCCTCACTTCCCTTAGCCTCTTGCACATGCTGATTTATGATAGCAAAAGCAGCCCCTAACATTTTTTCTCTTGCTTTCGTTTTATAAAATGTCCCCCTCTGTATACACTGGTGGTGCAGTTTTTGGGAAAAACAAGGGGGGAAAGTGTTTACATAGTTTATAGTGGTGTGCTAGGCTAGGCTAGTCTGCTGCCTGTGTAATTGGCTGATTCTGATACATTTCACCTATCAGCTAAGGTAGTTCTCCTATATTACCTTCCTACTGCTGTTTTCCTTTCCCATTGCTTCTCTGTTTAAGCCCGTGTGCGCGCCGCACAATCAGAGTGCTCATATGTGCAAAGAGCTGCTTTTTCCTGTTTTAACTTCCTTTTTCTTCCTGTAGAACTTGGTGCGTGGTGCGCACACCTGTTTACACTTTGTAAAATGTGCTAGGCAGGTTTAGACACACCCCTAGCTTAGCTGTGCTAACCTAGTAGCAATCTTGAGTCACAGGTCTCCAATCCACTTACAGTATGCCTGACACACACCCCCATGATGTCACCTGACCATGATGTCTTGCACCCAGCTATTTATACTCTTACACTCTTGGGACCTGCTTCATACTGTGGGACAATCTGGGATTCACTAACCTTTCCCTCATTTGCATAGGATTGCCTTCTAATGTATAGTTGCATGTCCTACACTGAGCCTCCCCCCTTAGCAACCACTACTAACTGGTCAAGTTGTCTTTTGCCTGCCATTGACTTGCATGTCAGAATACTGATTTTTGTTAGAATACTCATTTTCAGTTTATTTTATTATTTTTTCACGATCCCGTTTGCGTGCCGCTGCCCTATGCTTACACAGCCGAGATCGGCGAAAAAAAATAAAAGTTGTTTTATTTATTTTTTTTTACGGTTTGCAATGCCAGTGTCCTTCTACTTGGCCATTGGCATGCTTCCTCAATAATATGCAGCCTTTATTCGGAGTTGTCATGGCTCCATTTTGGAATTTGCAGAAATGTACTTTTCTGCAGATTGCACTTGTCTTGCACGGACTATTGCAAGCTTCCTGGATTGCGATATCACCTCATTTGCATGGATTTCTCCAGGAAATGAGGTGATTTGCATACCAGGGCTTAGTCAGTGCAAGATTAGTGATGGAGCTCTCGTGCATGCCCCTACCGGCTGTCTCTGGATCGCACGGCAGACATATTGCCTGCAGGAGCTACTGCACTCATCCTGCACTCCATGCAGACTTGGCAATATAACAAACTATTCTTGCGTGTTATGTACATGAACTATAACATTGACAAAACAGATTTGTATCCAGTGTACTAATGCAGTGTATGCTGATTTTGCTTACATCATGGTCATCATGTTTATGTATATAGACACACATACATATACAAATAAAGGACAAAAGATAAGCAGACACTAAACAGGTTTCTAGGAATGATGCAGTATCTAACAAAGCTTGCACCTATATGTTTGAGACAACTGTGCCGCTAAGAAAGCTGTTAGAGCAAGATACAAGTTCATAGGTTCACAGGGTTGTACTAGGCTACTGACCGTCAGAGTCTTTAAAAGCCTAGCTGTGCAAGCCAGCCCAGTTTTGTCCTGGAGTTCCTTGGATGCCTATATGGTGGGATATCTTAGTAATGACTGGGTAGCTAAGGGTTATGCTGTAGAATTTATTAAAAGAAATAAAGTTATTGGAGCCATGAAAATGGTAGAAACTTATTTACTATGGAAAACAATAAAATCACATTAAAAAAAACACAAGTGTAAAGCACACTCTTGTCTAGCAGCTTCTTCAGGCAGCTAACAAAAATATTAAAAACACAGTTTAAATAATAAAATGTGTAAATCACATGATACAATTAGTTAATTAATTAATTAATTAATTAATTAATTAATACAAGTTAATGAACCTGTCTGTATAATTCCCTCCAATGTCATTTTAAGGTAACCATTCCATTTGGACCCAGTGGAATATGCTCTCTGAGTCTAAGGATCCACTTTAATTCCTCTTGCTCTGTATAGCACATAAGGATATCCCCTCTTAATAGCTCATATAGTATACTTAATATACTTAATATCATAGCTACCAGGTCTGGCCTAACCCATTTCAAAACCTCTTTAAAAAATCATCTCAAAAATACATGACTTTGCTCCTGCATAAAACCTGCCTAATGCTCAGGTCTTCCTCTTTCTGTCACATTTCAATCCCTTACAGACTGCAAGATCCTAAGGCTCTTCTAATTCCTTCTCTGCTTCTATACCATATCCTTAAGCTACAGCTCAGGCTCTATTGTTTCTGTTATTCTTAACTCTCTCTCTCTATCTATATGTATCACTAACTTTCTGGCTGCTATTTTCCTAACTGAAACTAACATTATATTTTGCATGTAGTATTACAGTCAATGTCACACATTGCACTATCTAAGTACTACTTTTCTGGATACTCCTCTGGATTTAAAAAGCCCTGTAGAATATGCAGGATTAATCTTAGAGCTATTTTCGTCAATATGGCCGACGTGCGATCTAGCAAAGAGCTCCCAGGATGTGCACGTGAGCTCTTAGATTAATCCTGCATGGACTGAGCACCTGTATGCAAATTACCCTCATTTACAGGTGAAAACCATTCAAATGAGGGTAATATGCGATCCTGTTTAAGCATAGGGCAGGTGCGCGCAAATGGGATCGGGGGGAAAATAATAAAATAAACCTAAAATAAGCATTCTAACTAAAGTCAGTATTCTGCCATGTAAGTCAATGGCAGGCAGAAAACAATCTGGCCAGTGAGTAATGGTTGCTAAGGGGGGAGGCTCAGTGTGGGACATGTAGCTATGCATTAGCAGGCAATCCTATGCAAATGAGGCAAAGGTAAGTGAATCCCAGATTTTCCCAGGGTGTGAGGCAGGTCCCAAGAGTGTAAGAGTATAAATAGCTGGGTGCAAGACTAGGATATTGGTGACATCATGGGGGGATGTGTCAGGCATACTGTAAGTGGATTGGAGACCTGTGGCTCGGGATTGATCCTACAGCTAAGCTAGAGGTGTGTCTAAACCTGCCTACCACTCTTTATAAAGTTTAAGCAGGTGTGTGCACCATGCACTGGGTTTTACAGGAAGAAAAAGGAAGCTAAACCAGGAAAAAGCAACTCTGTGCACATTTGAGCACTCCGTTTGCACGGCACGCACACGGGCTTAAACAGGGAGGCAATTTGAAGGGAAAACAGCAGTAGGAAGGTAATCAAGGAGAACTAGCTTAGCTAACAGGTGAAATGTATCAGAATCAGCCAATTACACAGGCAGCAGACGAGCCCTGCCCAGCACACCACTATAAACTATGCAAACACCTTTTCCCCTGGTTACATCCTGTGTGTTATCTCACCATCTCAAGGATTACTTGCATAAAGTTAGACCCTCTTAGTAAAAAAAGTCTGCATATCATTGCTAGAGCCTTCCTGTGTCCTGAAAGAGTGCTCTTCAAACTATCTGGAGATATACAAAGCTGAGTATATTTTTCTGGCACTTCAGAGTTGTGTACTGGTAATTGTTGTTTGACTAATTTTATATCATTGCTGGCTGACTTCAAAGTTGTGCACTGTTATTTTTGCTTCACTATATAGTTTTTCAGATCTCTGCTGAAGGTGCTGGTTTTCCCATACCCACCCTCCCTATTCCTGTGTTGTTGTTTAAATTGGAGGTTTTTGCAGTTGCCCGCCCCCACTGTAGATTTGATCTGGGACACTTCACCCAGTCCCATCTCTTTACCTCATTCTACCTAATAGACTCCTTCTGCATTGTTTTTAGTCATTTTTAATTTAATTGTATTTTTTAAACTGTTTGGTCTAACATTGCTACATACTCAAGTGTGCTAGCTTGCACTGCATATGAATTGTTTTGACTGCTGGTTTAGCTACTTTCTGTATATATTAAAAAAAAATTCCTTTCCTGTAACTAGTGTAGCCCAGATTCAGATTTGCTGTATCCAGGACTGTATGTAAGCTTCTGAGCCCCCCAAGCTTTCTGTGTTGGAGGGAAGCCTTCTAGCTTATCAGTGGGAGTGGTAAGCACTAGGTAACCTATCTACCACATAAGGAGTGGTTCTGGCCCAGAAATTGTAGTTATTGGCTGTTTGGGCAGTTTTTCCATCTCTCTCAACTTTCTGATTAAAAAGCCCCATTTGCACTTGTTTCCCCCCTTTCCTGTAACTAGTTTAGTCCAGATACAGAGTCTTACTTTTAGCACTTGAATTTGCTTATTCGTGATCAGCACTTGTTCAGAACTTGTAAGCACTAAATAACCTACTAATTACTGCAGCATTCAACCTTCCTCATTACCTAGAGGAAAACAGTTTTGGTACTTACGTTCCTCACTTGCTTAGAGAAATCAGCTCTTGTACTCACTTTCCTCACTTATCTAGAGGAAAATAGTTTTTTTATTCCGGCATGTCCAAGGGTCAGCTCCCAGTGTTCTCTCCTGTCTATCTGATGAATCTGGGCATCTTGGGGCAATGTAGAAATTGCCTCATGTACACAGACAACCCTCTCCTCCTACCACCCAACGCTATATCCTGTGAGAGATGTACTTATCTAGCCAAACTGGAGGTAAAGCTCTCTCCAATCAAGACTGAACTTGGCAGTCAAGAGGAGAAGGTAAGCACTTGCACCACACCACAATAGTCTCACTAAACCTACACCACCAAAATCCACACATAGAAACACAAAAACATTTGCGGAGGCTCTCAATAATAATCTGCTCAAGCAACAGAGACCTCCAAAGCAGAAATGCAAGCAACCTCCACCCCCCCAACACAACCCAAATGACACATAGCCCTTAGACTCAGTGTGCCACTCAACCACAGCCAATAAGGCAAAACAATGTACCCAACACACTAGTCATAGGCGACTCTATAGTCAGGCACACTGATGTCCCACTCACCAGGCTAAACAAGGAGAAGGTTACTGTCAGCTGCCTGTCAGGTGCCAGGATCTGCCACATAACCCACGCACTCAGGTCACTCCACAACAAGTACAAATATGACTCTGTCATTGTCCATGTTGGTGTGAACAACCTGAGACGTACCTCCCTGGACTACATGAAAAGAGACATGGAAGAGCTCTCCGATCTTGTAGCCCAGGCAAGTATGACCCTAGCCCTGAGAGGCATTCTGCCATCACCCAGAATGATGCCGCAGTACAAGGACAAAATGATTGACTTCAACAATTGGCTAAGCTTCTGGTGCCATTCTAAAGGGATCCAGTATATGTCTGCCTGGGATGACATGGTCGACAGACCACGATGCTTTGCCAGAGATGGCCTGCACCTGTCACCCCTGGGATTCCGGATACTGGCTAAGGTTCTTGCCACCCCTATAGTGCCTTTTTTAGGTAAGGTTCAAATGACAAATTCACCACCATAACAGGAACAGGCAAGCAGAAACTGAGGGTGATGCTACTCAATGCTAGAAGTCTAAATCTCAAAATGCACTCACTCGAGGCACTCCTTAAAATGGAGAACATTGATATCTGTGCAGTGACTGAGATCTGGTTCAAGGCTCCAGAGAGCACCCCTACACTACCAGGCTATAACTCATACCACACTTTTCAGCCATGTAACCTGGACCGGAACACCAAAGTCGGAGGTGTGTCCATATTCATTAAGGATATCCACACCTCCAGGCTAGTTGCTCAGCATAATGCAGCCG
Source organism: Protopterus annectens (assembly GCF_019279795.1). Lineage (NCBI taxonomy): Eukaryota > Metazoa > Chordata > Ceratodontiformes > Protopteridae > Protopterus > Protopterus annectens. The sequence goes on from NC_056729.1 coordinate 1,005,281,553, forward strand.
AGGTTATCCAAGTGCAACTAACTCTGGGCAAAACTGCAATCCAAATTGTAGCTTGCTACAGATCACCCACCATGCCCCAGGATTCCCACTCCTCTTTTCTTGATGTACTGGAAAATATTAAGGTTCAACCAAACACCCTAATAATGGGCGATTTCAACTACCCCACCATTAATTGGGAAAACTACTCATGTACCAACTCCTTCACTCAACACTTTCTGGAATTCATAAACTCCAATTCCCTGGATCAACTTATCCACACCCCCACCAGGGGCAACAATATCCTGGATCTAGTCATTACCAATATGAGTGACCGGTGTTCCACACCTGAAGTCAACGCCTCATTGGTCCGCTCCGACCATAAGCTAATTACCCTAGATATCCACATCCTGCCTCCACCCCCCATTAAAGAAACCATGGTAAAAAATTTCTCCAAAGCCAACTTCATGCTTCTTAAGACAGAAGTGGTGAACTTCATGACACCCATGCAGATGGACAATACAGTTACGACTACTGAATCCTACACAATTGCACTTTATAAGCACTTACATGAGTGCATGGATCATGCTATCCCAAACAGAACCAAGACGCTATCCTCCAAAAAAAGGAAGCCAATCTGGTGGTCCCCTGCCATAACCAAACTGTACAACAGAAGGAAGAAACTCTTGCAAAAGAGAGTAAAATCCCACGAGTGGAGTAGCTCCCTGGTCAGCCTCAGTAAGAACCTGTGATCCCTGATAAAATCCTCCAAAGTTAGTTATGAAAACAAAATCCCCACTGATTCTAAAGACAACCACAAAGCATTCTATAGCTATGTCAAGAATCTCAATGGCAACACTCAGATCTGCTTTGAGTTACAGCACAATGGCACTAAATATACAGACCCAACTGATATTGCCAACAGCCTGGCAGATAGGTTCAGTGCTAACTCTACCCCCCCCTCTCACCCCCTAAAGAGCCCATCTCTATACCGGAAAAATGCAAGGTTCCTGTAATCACGGCTGCACAGGTAAAAACCACACTCTCCAAAGCCAAGAACACAGCATCCATGGGACCAGACAAAATCCCAGGCTGTGTTCTACATGAACTACAAAACGAACTGGCACCCCACCTAAGTACCATGTTCAATCATAGCCTCACCTCAGGCTTTGTGCCTGCTGAATGGCGAACAGCAACGGTTATCCCACTCCACAAGGGGGGAGTCACCACGGACCCCGGGAACTACCACCTCATTAGCCTGACGAGCCTGGTCTGCAAGGCCATGGAACGTATCATCATGGAAATTATAAACAAAGATATTGGTAATCTCCAAACTCTGGATCCCACACAGTTTGGGTTTGTAAAAGGCAGATCATGTCTCCTAAACCAGATAGACTTCTTTGAAGCAGTCACCAAAGCTGTAGACAAGGGTAAGGTGGTTCACACAGCCTATCTGGATCTTGCCAAGGCTTTTGACACCATCCCCCCACTCTGGAATTATAGATAAACTCACTAAACTAGGTATAAATCCCTATGTCACAAGATGGGTTGCCAACTGGCTCACTGACAGAACCCACACTGTGAAAGTAGCAGACTCCAAATCTGACTTCAGACCAGTGACAAGTGGAGTACCACAGGGTTTAGTCCTGGGTCCCCTCCTATTTGGTATCTACTTCTCTGAAGTACAGGCTAACACAGAAGGTCTTTGGCTAATGAAGTTCGCAGATGACTGCAAACTAGGAGTCATAATCGAAACTCCTAATGATGTGGACATCCTACAAAAGGGTCTCACTGAGACAGATGCCTGGTGTCAAAGCCATGGTCTCAAGCTCAATGCCAAAAAGTGTATTGTCATCCCCTTTGGTAAAAACTCTGTACCCATGAACTAATACATAGGCGGTAGTATACTTAACACTGAAAGTGTGATAAGAGACCTTGGGACACAGGTGGACAGTAGTCTCTCCTTTGATAATCACATCGCCACAGTAGTCAGAAAATCCTTGTATGTGGCACACCTCATCACAAAAGGTTTCTCATCCAGAAAAAAAGAGGTCATTGTTCCTCTCTACTCATCACTCATTAGACCCATTATAGAGTACAATGCCCCTTTTGGTATGTACCTCACAAGACATCTACAACAACTGGAAAGGCCGAAGAAATACCTCACAAAGAAGATTACCGGCCTCAAACAGATGCCCTACGCAGACCGTCTCAAAAAACTCCAGCTTTACTACTTCCCGTATTAGGAGCTGTATTTAGAACACATCTGGAGCCTGTTTACTGCATTTCCTGTGTTGCACTTATTTTAAAATCGTTTTTTTCTTAAAACGTGCGTTTTACCTGTCTCTGGCCTAGCACTCAAGTGTGGGGTCATTTATTGCACTGTTCTAACTTGTTGCTACTTGTGTATCTCTGCTATCTTTAAGCAAAACAAAAAAATCTTGCTTTTTTCCCACTTTCTGAAATTTAAAAAAAAGTTCAGTTACAGATTTGCTGTTCTGAACTGTTTGTAAGTTTCTTGGAGGCCATTGCTTGCTCGGGCTAAAGGGAAGTCTCTGTGTTCATCAGTGGCAGTGGTAAACACTGAGCAGCCTGTCTGCCCCTGTGGGAGTGGTTACTGCCTAGAAACTGTAGTTTTATTGGCCATTTTGGGAAAATTCCAAACTCCTTGATCCCCCTCTCTTAAAACCCTCTTTTGCGTGTTTTTGAGCATAGCGCTGCATAGGGCAGCACCGCTTAATCAGGTTTAAACTATTCCCGGCTCCACAAAGTCTGCTCTTCACTTTTTCCCTTAGAACTGTTCCAAATCTCAAAGTAAGCACTCTATTTTCCTTCTAAAACCCAGCAGTAGCTAGGATAAGTGTCTTATAAGTAAGCACTAATAAACTAAAGCACTACACCCTCTTATAATCCCTTTAAGTACTTGGCTCCCTATTGGTCCTTTTTGATCAAGTCAAAAAGTAATTCCTTATACTATTCTGGCATGTCCAAAAGTTAGTTTCAGGTTTACTCTCCAGTCCAGCTGGTGAATATGGGAATCTTGAGGCAATGTTACAACTGCCTTATGTACACAGACCACCCTCTCCTCTTCCCAACAAGCTCAAATATATGTGAGAGATGCAACTATATAGCCAAACTGGAGGCTGAGCTCACTCAACATCGTACTGGCATGGTCAGTCTGGAGGAGAAGGTAATTACACACACCACAATCCAGTCTCACATAGAAGTATCGCAACAGCAAACCAAACACATAAACACACAAAAACATACTCAGAGGCTCTAAATAAAAATCTGCCCAAGCAACAGAGACCTCCAAAGCAGACATCCAAGCAACTGCTACCCCACAACAATACCCACGTATCACATAGTTCACAAAGTCAGTGTGCCACACAGTCACAGCCCTTAAGGCTAAACAACACACCTAATACACTTGTAATAGGTGACTCTATTGTCAGACACACTGACGTCCCTCTCACCAGGCTGAACAAAGAGAAGGTCACTGTAAGCTGCCTGTCAGGTGCCAGGATCCACCACATAACACAAGCACTCAGGTCACTCCAAAGCAAGTACAAATATGACTCCATCATTGTCTATGCTGGTGTGAATGACCTGAGATGTACCTCCCTGGATTACATGAAAAGAGACATAGAGGAGCTCTCTGATCATATTGCCCAGGCCGGTATGACCCTGACCTTGAGTAGCATCTTACCCTCACCAAGAATGATACCACAGTATAAAGACAAAATGATCAATTTCAACAATTGGCTAAAGTATTGGTGTCACTCAAAGGGGATCCAGTGTCTGTCAGCCTGGGATGACATGCTTGAGAAGCCACGTTGCTTCGCTAGGGACGGCTTGCACCTGTCACCCCTGGGTTTTCGAATACTGGCCAAGGCTCTTGCCAACCCCATACTGCCTTTTTTTGGCAAGGCTCAAAAGACAAACCCACCTCCTTAGACAACACAAGGAAAAAGAAACTAAGGGTAATGCTGCTCAATGCCAGAAGTCTAAACCTCAAGATGCATGCACTCAAGGCTCTCCTCAGTATGGAGAATATTGATATCTGTGCAGTAACAGAAACCTGGTTCAAGGCTCCCGAGAGCACCCCAGCACTACCAAACTATACCTCATACCATGCTTTTCGGCCCCAAAACTCGGACTGAACCACAAGAGGAGGGGGAGTATCCATATTCATCAAAGATACCCATACCTGCAGGCTAGTGGCACTGCACAAAGCATCTGAGACCATCCATGTGCAACTAACAGTGGGCAAAACTGCCTTCCAGTTTGTAGCCTGCTACAGACCACCCTCCCAAACTCAGGAACCCCACTCAGCTTTCCTGAAGACACTGGAGAATATGAAGGTCTCTCTAAACACCATTATATTGGGTGACTTTAACTACCCAAACATAGACTGGGAGCACTACTCAAGCCCCAACACCCTAGCCCAATGGTTCCTAGAATTTATAAACTCAAATGCTATGGAACAACTGGTCACCACTCCCACAAGAGGGGAAAACATATTGGACTTGATCATCACCAACATGGGGACTCCATGTTCTGTACCAGAGGTGTACCCCTCATTGGTAAGATCTGACCATAAATTAATCACTGTGGACATCCATATCCCGTCCCCACCACCAGAAAAGGAAACCACGGTCAAAAACTTCTCAAAAGCAAACTTCCCACTTCTCAAAACCGAGGTGGAATCCTTCAAAGCCCCAGGGCCAGTGGAAAATATGGCCCAAACCGCAGAATCCTTTACAAACGCATTCTATGTATACCTGCAGGAATGCATGGATCATGCTATCCCAAATAAAACCAAGACACACTCCTCCAAAGGCAGGAGACCTGTCTGGTGGACCCCAGCCATAAATAAGCTGTACAACTGAAGGAGGAAGCTACTACATGATAGAGCAAAATCCCTGAAAGGGAAGGCAACTCTGATCAGTACTAGCAAGAAACTACGATCCCTCATAAAATCATCTAAGGCTAGCTTCGAAAGAAAAATTGTACAAGACGCTAAAGATAATCACAAGGCTTTCTTTACTTATGTCAGAAACCTGGGTGGAAACTCCCAGATATGCTCTGAGTTAGTGCAAAATGACAAAAAATACACTGAACCCACAGACATTGCCAACATCCTGGCAGACAGGTTCAGTGCAACCCCCCCCCCCAAATGAGCAAATGACTATCCCAACAGAGTGTAGCCTCCCTGACATCACAGATGCACAGGTGAGAGCTGCCCTCTCCAAAGCAAAAAACACAGCATCAATGGGACCGGACGGTGTCCCGGCTGCTTTACATGAGCTCCAAGAAGAACTGAACCCTCACTTAAAATCACTGTTCAGTCTCAGCCTTACAACAGGATATGTACCCAAAGAATGGCGTACAGCAACAGTGGTCCCACTCCATAAAGGTGGTGCCACAACGGACCCCGGAAACTATCGCCCTATAAGCCTAAGCAATGGAGCGTATCATCATGGAACTCATGAACAAAGACATTGGGAATCTCCAAACACTGGATCCTACCCAATTCGGCTTTGTTAAGGGCAGATCTTGCCTTTTGAACCTGGTCAATTTCTTTGAAACAGTCACCAAAGCCATAGACGAAGGGAAAGTAGTCCACACAGCCTAGCTTGACCTTGCAAAAGCCTTCGACACAATACCCCACCCGGGCATCATAAATAAGATCACCAGCTTAAATATCAACCCCTATGTCACAAGATGGGTTGCAAACTGACTTAGGGATAGAACCCACATGGTCAGAATTGCAGGTGTCATGTCAGACTCCAAATCAGTTACAAGTGGCGTCCCACAAGACTCATTCCTGGGACCTCTCTTGCTTGGTATATATTTCTCTGAGGCACAGGCTAACACAGGAAGACTATTGCTGACAAAGTTTGCAGATGACTGCAAACTGGGGGCCATAATCGACTCGCCGGCTGACACAAGCATCCTCCAAAAAGGTCTGACAGAGATGGATAACTGGTGCCAGAGCCATGGCCTAAAGGTAAAGGCCAAAAAGTGCATAGTCATCCCCTTTGGGAAAAACAAAGTGCTCACAAATTACCACATAGGTGGTAATCCATTAAGTATGGAAGAAGTAATTAGGGATTTGGGGACCCAAGTAGATTGCAATCTCTCCTTTGACAATCACATTGCCAAAGTGGTTAGAAAGACATTCTATATAGCCCACCTTATCACGAAGGGATTCACATCTAGATCAAGAGAGGTCATTGTGCCCCTCTACTCATCACTCATCAGGCCCATAATTGAATACAATGCCCCATTTGGGATGTACCTTACCCGACACCTGCTACAACTAGAAAGACCCCAAAAGTACCTCACTAAGAGGATCAAGGGACTCAAACAGATGTCCTACGCAGTTAGGCTAAAGAAACTCCAGCTCTACTCAGTTGCTTACCTCCTACTCAGAGGCGATCTGTGCCTGACGTATAAAGCCATGTCCAACCCAGAATTAATGGACATGCTCCACCTCAAGAAATCCAAATCCATCAGAACTACATGCTCCAGTGACTTAAACCTCAGCACAGAAATAAATAGAACATGCTGGAGGGACAGATTCATATCCCAGAGGCTCCCCTCACTCTGGAACAAAATCCCAATCCATGTCAGACAGAGCCCCTCAATGACCCTCTTCAAGAAGAATCTTGACGTTTGGATGGGAGATCATAAATTTACCCCTGGGATCTCTTCTGTGTCACTGCTAGACAGAGGCACAGTAAACTAACCTTAAATGGGCTATCTTCTGTGACCTACTATACAGAGGCACAGTCAACTAATCTAAGAAGGGTGGCGAAAGCCAAGCACACTCTGGCTAGGCTTGTAAATGCCCTAGGGCAGATAGCCTAGTATCAACCTATGAACCTATGAACCTATGAATCGCATATCACCTACTCAGAGGTGATCTCTGCCTAACATACAAAGCTATGTCAAACCCAGAGCTGTTGGACATGCTCCACTTAAAGAAATCCCAATCCCTCTGAGCTACACACTCTAGGGACATAAACCTTGTCACCACATTAAACAGAACATGCCGGAGGGATAGATTCCTGTCCCAGAGACTTCCCATACTCTGGAATAAACTACCTATCAATATCATATATCTGCTAACAGATTTATAAGTATATGTGCATAGATAGTGATATATATGTATATAAAGTTAGTAAAACAACATAAATATTTATATATATGTATATCTATACATATATGGGTATGTTGTATCTGTTAAGGTTGCAATATAGTTACACATGCAGACATCTAGATGTTGGTATACTTTCTCTGTACTGTTGCATGACGGGACTGGCTTATATGTTTCTGAAACATTGAATATCTCTGTATCTGTCATGGCTTAGTGGTACATCACTTTGTCTAAGGTGTGCAGGATCCTTGGTTTGAGCCTTGCAAGAGCTGTTTGTTTTGTTGCTGGGCAGAAAATGGCTCGTTGGATAGAGAGTGATTAAGGCACCTTAAAGCAGTTGTAAGCAGGTTTGCATGGTTTTGCGCAGAGCTAAGCACTGTCTACACAGGTTAAGCAATTTAGAAGCTAACTGTGTATATGAAAACATAACTGGAGGTTAGCAGTGCTTACCGTCGCACAAACCCACTTTCAACTGCTTTAAAGTGCCTTACTCACTCTGTATCCAATGGGCTGTGTTCTATCCAGCAACAAAATAAACAGCTCCTGCAAGGCTTGAAACCAGGACCCTGCACACCATACACAAAGTGATTTACCACTAAGTCATGGCAGATATGCATAATCATGATTTTTTTCACATACATATCATCCAGCCCAGGTATACAACACTAAAGGGAATGTATTCTGCCATGTAGATGTATTTGTGTTTGTTTATATATTCATCTTTAAATGGATATAACATATCTATCTATATATGTAGATATAGGTATAGAAATATATATGTATTCATAAACATATATATATATATATATATATATATATATATATATATATATATAGGCCAATAAATGCATATATACATAGATACGCATAATCCATAGACTTATATGTATACATCAACATGTCCACATATATACAGCACTAGGAATGCATATATGTCTGCATATATATGGTGCACCTTTCAAAGGCAGAAATCCGTGTGTCCGAAAGCTGGAAGGCCAAAAGTATGTTGTCAACATTGCACAATCTTGCAATACATGCATCGATTGTGTAATGAGCGAATGTCACTATACATTCGCTCACTGCAGATTAGGCAATTTAGTTGCAGATGGCACTATAGTGGGGATGGGGAATATTTGCCTATCCCCACTATAGTGCAAACTAGGAGTTAGTATATCACAGTAAGGGGGTTGTGGGGGGCCCAGCCCCCAGACAGAGGGTGCAGGGAGGCATGCCCCCCAGCATTACAATATGTATTCCAACTTGCAGTTCGAGAGTCAGCAATGGTGCCTTTAGAACTGATGTGTTTTGAACTGTGGTGCAGTAAGAAATGACAGGTTTGTCCTTTTGGTTTGCAGAAAGGGCCATTCAAAGGAATGATTGTCTCCCTGTCAAAGGTGAACACATATATATCAATATAGGTATATATGGACATACATCTGTAGATGGAACTGGGAATGTAACCACAACATATATGTCCACATGCACCACTGATGGGTTTGAGAGACCCAAACAACATACATCTGGCATGGATAGGTATCTCCCCCAGCCAAACATGTCTGGCCAGCAATACAATACCAACCTTAGCAGATCTCATAAGCAGGACCGTACACGACAAGGGCAGTACATGTTAACAGTACTCCATCCCACCTCTATGATGTCAGGCTGACATTACTAACATATCACGCAGTATAGTCAAGTGATGTGTCATGCTTGGGGAAACCCCCTAGGGAGGTGCAGTAAGTAGCTGGGATCCCTCATACGATCCAATAGGCCTACACCTGACTATGGATTCACCAATGTTGGCATGGATGACCACAAATCCACCAAGTCAGCTGGAAACTACCGCGCAGTAGGCTGATGACCCTGGTCTGCAGGGACATGGAACATATCAACAACGAACCCATGGCCAATGTCACTGGTAATCTTAACACATGGGACCCCACCAATGTTGGACTTCTCAAAGGCAGAGAATACAACCTGAACCTGGTATACCGCCTTTACCCAATCATGGCAGGTGTAGATGAGGGTTAGGAGGTGCACAATGTCTATGTAGATCATAACAGGCTTTTGTACACCATCCCACATGTAGGAATGTGTGTAGATGTTAAGGGATCTACCTCCATTCACAGAATATGTTTCCACCAGGACTGCTTGGCATATGCCAACATTCCACAGGTGCCATCCCATGGACATACAGTCCTTCACAGGTCATATATGTGTTAATGCCCTCCTCCACACTGTTGAGGTGTGCAGCACTACTGGGGCTGCTATAACTCACTGAGTATGGCTGTTGTGGACACAACCACCATTATTGCAGTTACTGTTGCGTCTATCCCCCCACATAGCTGTCTGTAATACTGTACAATGTATGTAATCAGGTTGTTAGTTATTGTATACACCATTCACAGTAGCTGGGTTCCTCACACCCTCCTAAGGGTAGGGCTATGCCACCGACATTGGCACACACATGTTACTTAGGTGAGGATCACAGTAGAATGCGGAGAGGGACATACACCCTGCTGTTAGCAGTTCAATGTCATCCACATTGGAGACTGCATATATAGCACTGTGTGGTTGTGCCTATCCTGTCTTGGTGGGATTACATGTGCAACAGATGTGTTACCTGCACGGGGACATACCTCCATGTGTACAGTCTTGCACCTATACTGCATCCAAACTAAAGGCTCTGTGTGTTGTACCTAGCCATGGCATGTGTACCACCCACTACATGTACTGGTGCCCACTAGAGAAGGCCTGCTGACACCACTACACCCATCAGCCATGTGGCACATGGACAAACACAACACAATCAGAAGAGATACTGGTGACAACAATACAACATTGTTAATTACAGCTATGATGCATCATGGCTGCACAGCTACACCTTCCAAGATATTAGCATTTCACTTTACTGCTGGTAACATGATACACATCATTCCATTGTTACATTGTTGTACAGTCACCCTGTGCATCAGCACCATGTTAGCCTGTCCCTGCATTGATGTTACGGATGTCAGGGAGTGGCACAGGTATCATTATATGCACAGGGTGTGTTGTTGGCTTGCCAGAGGCCTAGGCTGAGCCATACAATTGACAACATGTGTGTGTGTGTGTGCGTGTGTGTGTGTGTGTGTGTGTGTGTGTGTGTGTGTGTGTGTGTGTGTGTGTGTGTGTGCGTATCTGTGTGAGAGAGGGCTGAGTACTGTTATGGGCCACTGGTGATGTTGTGTGAGCACGTATGTGGTTGCCTAGGTTTGTTGTTTATCTGTGTGTGTCTGCATGCACACAGTTCCTCCATGTGGCTGCCCTATACAGGGAATTGTGAGACAGCTGCAGACTGTACCTGGCATGGTTTGCAATTTACCATCTCCGGCCACAGACACAGGATCTGTACCTGGCAGGCGGGGCTACAGGCAGTATCAGGTACAAAGCCAGACTGAGTACTGTCCCCCGAGTTTGACAGACATCCGCTGGATCCAGGTCCCTCCTGGGACTGGCCAGGGCCACGTGCATGTGGTCTGCTATGACGGTCTGTGGACAGCACCCCCCACAGTGCTGGGGCTGGTACTGCCACTATGGGAACGGCTGCTACTGGTTGGACATCCACGGTGACCTCCAGCTGCTGGTGTTGCATCGCAACTGTCCTGCCCTGTCCTGATGCATGGACATGACATTGTGGATGAGATCCAATGTCTCACCCAACTGTTTATCCATGACCTCAGTGTAACTATGGATGGCACCTGCTAGGTCATGGATGCTGTCAGTTACAGAGGTGTGATGAGCCCTCTGTGCCCTTAGACTCTGCCTGGTATACCATTCCATCCGTGCCTGTGCCTCCATGACAGTCTGCATGTGGTTGAAATATATGTGGCATGTCTGCCAGGGGCATAACGACCAGCAGTGCTCCGATGAGCACCCCTGAATATCTGCCTATGTGATATCCCACCAGACATCTGGCTATGGCTGCTGTGTCCTGACACACATGCCATAGATACCACACTGTCCTGGCAAATGCCATCCATACGCTGTCCTTCAGCTAAGGCCAAAGGTGATGAGGTATGTAGAAGCAGTGTGAATGTGTGCATGGATGGGGTAGATACGTGTCGGTTGTCAATTGGTGGCCCAGCGGCAGCCCCTGACGACCCTTCCTGTGCCTCAACACACCTATCCTCATGGTCACTGTCTGTATCCCTGGCATCAAATTCCCTGTGGGGGGGACCCAGCCCCACCTCGCCACCTGTGAGGGGAAAACAGGGAACAGACTGTAAGACCTGCACATCAACACTAAACAGTACATACACACACACACACAAACACACACACATGCACGCACACACGCACACACACACACACACACACACACACAGACACACTTGTGCAGACATAGCCACACACACAGGAATACATACATGCAGTCGACATACATGGCAACTCATACACTCCACCAGACAGCACCTACAGACAGCTCCTGCACCCTCATAACACACACAATAGCAGGAGATGGTGCAGTGCAGTATCACACACAAACCTGTAATTACTCACATGTCAGCATGCAGGACATGTGGCGCTCAACAACATGCAGTGCAACTGTAGTCAATCCCCGTTACCAACATTATACATGGCTCTGATGCATGGCTTCTGTTAGTAGGTGATGGCGCTCCCCCTGGAACTCACTGCACTCATGTCCACAGCATTGCTGTGCATCTGTTCAGCACCCTGGCATGTACTGTGCACCATACCTCACAGGTGTACACACCATTGCAGGATGTGTATCTGTGTGCCAGTTGTGTTTCCACTGGTGCTAACAGCCTCTGTGTGTTTCAGGATCACATGTGGACACATGTGTTTAGTGAATGCTTGATGTGTATTCACAGATGTCATCATCAGTGGTGCATGTATGAGTGACAGACTACCATTAGACTGACCACAGGCACAATGCACTATACCTATGGTGAGTGTAGAGACCATTATTGACCATGATCGAGCCCTGGCTGATGTTGCCTGTGGTACACATAGGTTCATAGCTGAGTATTGGTCTATTGGTCCTGGAGCCTACATAAGCCTAGCCACAGGGGTTCCCAGCCATGCACCACCCACTAATGTTATTCCCCTGTGCTCCTGTTAGGCTGTGACACAGACATACTACCTAGGGTGTATTCCCCATTTCCCATACAATTGGCAAGTGTTTCTGTAAAGAGAGCCAATGAGTAGCATTGCCTGACATGTATGGGTAGTCCATTCCAGAGTTTGGGGATTCCCCAGAACAGGGTCCTATCCCTCTAGTATGTTCTGTGTAATGTGTTGATGAAGTTTAGGACCCTGGAGCATGTGTTAGCAGAGGGTGTGGGATGTCTTTATGTGTAGCATGTTCAACTGCTCTGTGTATGACATAGCTGTGTATTGTGGGCAGATGTCAGCTGTGCCTGGGCAATGTGCACTGGAGTGTAGCCACAGTTGTCTGAGAAGGACTGTGTATTTCATGTGTTTAAGGCTAGTAATCCCATTAGTGAGGGGTGTGCTCTGTCAGTGCACATGTACAGCATGCATTATGGGTAGGTGTGTTAGATGTGTACATGACCTACACCTTAGCTATGACATGCACAGTGAATTGCCAAGCATAACCTTAAACCATACTCACCGGCATCTGGCCACTGCCTTGCTGGTATCCCAGAGGTACCTACATTGAGATGGGCTAGAGTTGATGTCAGTGGCCACAGCTGTAGCATTGCTACAGGGTGGCTGCAATATTACAGTACAACAACAGCTGAAGTCCACAGTACTACAGATTATGCATTACTGCCAACCTCCATAACTGTATAAGTCTGTAGCTCTTGTGGGCGAGCAGGTGCTACCAGGCTCATATGCAGCTCCTCCACTCTGGTGAGGGGGGATGGATGTTATGTCCCCCGTTGCAAGGTGGTCACCCCACACGACAGCGGCACGGCGACGTACTTGGCAGAGCAGGTCACTAAAATGGTGGCGGACCTGCTCATATGTATGGCTGTGCATCCCCACCTCATTCATCCTGTGGACCACATCATTCCACATTGCTGTTCTCTCCTGCTGGTCCTGGCTTGTTCATGAGAACAACAGCTGGTAGTTGTGGATGATGCTGGTGATTATGATTTCCTCCTCAGCGGCACTGTAAGCAGGATTCCTCAGGTGTGCCATACTCCCTGAAAGACATAATGATAGAAATATGTCTGAGCAACTCCTATGTCAAATTTACCATAATACAATACACATATCAGTCTCCTGCCACCATATCAGCTCCAACATAATGTTCACACAATGCTAGTGGTATGTGTCCAGTATGTGTACCATTAGGTCATATATTGTATTATACAACTTTCTGCTATTCGTTTATAAACATGCTATCTTTGGGAACACTAGAGTTGCTGGGCTGTTACAAGGTATTTCACCTGCATGCCATTGTCACTGCCACTATGTTTCCACATATGCATGTGGTAGGCTTGCGATGTGATTGCTACACATCTGCCATTCTGTGATATTGGGGATATCTATGCATGCTGTTGGACATGTTCTGGAATTGTGTGGACTATTACAGCCCACATATGTTCCATGACAGTTACACACCAGTATGTGTAGGGGATATTTGCCAGCAGGAACACCACTCCAACCTAATGTGCACATGTTACCAGTCCACATCACATTCATGACCCACCATGGAACCTCATTATCCACTGTTCCATCACTACCTTCGTATGGAGCCACCTCTGGGGATGGTGCCCCCCCATGGAGCACACACAGACATATGTCTGTCACCCAGTTAGGTCGAGGGTCTTGTGCATAAGGAGCTCCACAGAGACATGGGTATGTGCTGCATCACCTGGAGGCATGCATTACACATACACAAGGTTCGAAATGCATGTCCCTCCTGTCCAGTGCACAGCCCAGGCACCTTTATGTCCATGCAGATTCTGTCCTGACTGTCCATGGGTGGGCACCATGTTCCCTTTGTTCTCATGTGGGGACTCAATGGCTCCACATTCCAAATGTAACTACCCACCCACAGTGTTTAACCACCACATGTGTCATATACCAGCCCTGTATGCTGTCCTGTTTGTCACCCAACCAGACTTACATACCAATGTGTGCCTAATACCATTCACCAACATATATATCCCACCGTCTCATACAATTCCATTGTGCTCCTAACATGGGTTACACACCACACTCCACACTCCATCTTGCAGCCATGTACTGGTGTGTAGGTAGGTTGTGTATTGATGTGTGATGTTCTCTCACACATGTCATGGCAGGGGACATGCATTGACATATATATATATATATATATATATATATATATATATATATATATATATATATATATATATATATATATATGTGTGTGTGTGTGTGTGTGTGTAAACATACACATGCACACATATAAATATATACATATATCTGTCTGTATATATATATATATATATATATATATATATATATATATATATATGTCTGTATACATATATATATATATATATATATATATATATATATATATATATATATATATATATATAGTTTGGAGCCTCAAACCCCTGGTAGAGGGGTGAGGACAACATATATTCATTGTGATGCCAATTAGACCAGATTACATATATTCAGTGAACATGTGTGTGAAATAGACAGCTATGTATGGGGCAAGATTTATTTGTGGGAACAGATTGCCCTTTTTTTTTTTCAGGTGAGAGTGGGATGTTGGGGAGGGCATAGTAGGTATATTTGGGGAGGTAGGTTGGGTAGGTTAACAGACAAGACACACAATACGCATACAGGGTTGGTATATGACACATGTGGGGGTAAACACCTTGGACGGGGAGGGGTGTTTGGGAGTCACAAGCCCATGAGCCCCCAACTGGAAACAGTGAGACTGAGGTCTCCATCCATGGACAGTCACAACTGCACCTTCACAACCCCGAAGGTAGCTGTGCTGGGGGCTGTGTAGGAGGGGCAGGCTCACCCTCTAATAGCGCCACTCGGCACTCAAGCTGGTGTAGCCACTCTCAATACTCCAGATCAAGCTCCTTACACACCATGGACTGGACCTGTTGATGGGTGGCAGGTTCCCCTCCACGCCCACTCCGAGGGGGGGGGGGTGAGCCCCATCCCCTGCAGCGGTTCCAACCAAAGGTGGCGCAGGGCCCATGGAGGAGGAGGTCCCAGGCTCGGCCCCAGATGTGCTGGTGCCCGGTGCTATGACCAGCTGAGGTGGGACAGGTGGGACTGCCGGGACCAGCCTTCTCATACGAGTTGTGTTAGTAACAGTCAACAGCATTCAGGATTAGTTATAACAGCATGCATAGGTATTCCCATTAACCCAACACACCAGATTTAACACAGTTGCAGAGCAAGCAGAACACATGCATATACATACACTATATGAATATTTATAAACCATTAGGACATATGTCCCAACAAAAGTTTGGAGTGTACACATACCAGTTGAGGAGTGTCATTGAGTTATTACTCACATATGGTAGAGGTGAGAGAGAGAGTTAAATTAACAACTAATATATCCTTGTAGTGTTCATAAAATTCTTAGTCCCTGCAGTGGTCATTCCCTTACATGTATTATTACACTACACAATAGCCTTATATTGTACACTGGCATGTTTATAAATTATTATATATGTGACCTGTATCTTACATACAGGCATGACAGGCTGCAGGTGTTAATGCAACATATGTTGAGAATTGCTGTCATACACTTTGGGTGAGCTGCTAGAATGACAGATTTGTTTCTGTATACATTCTCTGACTATGTACACGTTTGAATATCAGTTATGTCATTGACAGCTGCCTACGATTCTTGTAACATCACACTGGATTTTCAGGGGAACAGGGTACCAAGCTGGTGATATGGGCCATTTATCTGGACATGCTGGGCAGATTGGAACAGTTGTGGGGTATGAATATGAATACAACTTACAATTTGAACATTCTAGCAAATTATGTACTGTTGTTGGATGTAAGTATGCATACAGCTTTCTATCTGAACATTGTATCAAAATCTGTACAGTTGTGGGGTATGATTAAGCATACAATGTAGTAGCACTCCCAGGATTCAAACCCCTGCTATGTGTGACAAAATATTATAGCTAACATCACAGTACACTGTGCTATCAGGGAATTGATGAAAAGCTTTCAACTGTTTTCTATCTAAGTCTCCGTAACTTGTACAATATAACTGACCTCTTGGCACTTCCAACATTGTTATGCAGGACTTCATGCCCATTTTATCTGCATACCACGGTGTGGGTGACATTGCTTAAGATACAATAGTACTATTTATAGTATGGATCAGATCGCCAACATATGAGAGAAGATAAACAGAAGCACTCCAGGGGTTATACCTTTATTCACAGACTATTGCACATTTGTTTTTATTGGTACAACACTTTCTAAGGCTCTTATATTTATTTGTTATGACAGTACATGCAGAATGATTACTAACCTGCCTCGCAACGCAGCCTTTGCAGCCTAGCATCATGGGCTTGCTGGTTCGCAGCCCACTCATCTGCAGCTGTCAGAGAAATGTAGTGATATTTAGCCATACCTATCCATGGTATACACAAGCTAGGCAATTATTTGCTACTTAGTAGAATGAGTACCTACTCAGTCCTGGGGCATTGGGCATCTGCCGAGACTCCTGGATCCACTGTTCCAGTACATCACCCCTCCACTGCTTCACGTCAACATAGTGGTGCCTGACCTGCTCACCAGTCCGGTGGATACCTGTAGCACTGATGAGGTCATGGGAAAGACTGTCCCAGGCCACCGTTTTATACTGAGAGCCCTGGTATTGGCCCTGCAGTAGTCTCTGATCATGGTGTTTTACCAGGAGCCATACCATAATTTTTGACTCCTGGATGCCCCAGCACTGTGCTCTAAATTGAGTGACTTCATCCACACCAGCCATTCTGCCTGCAGTAGGAAGCTACAACCAGTAATGGGTAGTATTCCTACCTGTGGGGTTTAAATACAGCCATTTTCCCACACTTCCCTGTGATTGGCCAGTTTTGAAAAGGCTAAGCTATGGGCAGACCTGCTTACATGAGGTTGGCACTGCTTAAAGAGGTATACCACTAGGCAGATTGAATTGGCTCTCCTAAGCATTGCTTGCACTTACTAACTTGAGCTGTGCTGTGGTTAGCATTGCTTAATAGTTAATTAACACTATATTTGCCATTTGGCAATGATTTATTCTTCATTGCAGGTTATATATGTGCCTGGTATCCATGATTCACGTGTACATACACTGTATGGGGACCTGGGGGCTTCTACACTTTATTACAATAACACCTCAAATATATGCTTACTGCAGTACTCCAGTTCACACATTTATGTTCTGTGTCAGGTTCTCCAACATCACACTGTACATAGATTCAGTTCACATGTTTGGTTTGATTTTCCTGTGCTGTGGATTAGTTTGCTGATACCTCATTCATATCTATTGCTATGATGACTTGGTGGTTAACTACTGTGATAATAGTGTTCAGGATCCGAGTTTGAGCCTTGCAAAGGCAGTTTATTCTTTTGCTAGGCAGAACAAGGGCCGTTGGATACAGTGTGATTAAGGTACTTTTGAGCAGTTGTTAGCAGGTTTGCATGGGGGTAAGCACTGCCTACACAAATTAATTACTGGGTGTAGGAAACTGTAACCGGAAATTAGCAGTGCTTACCTTCGCGCAAACCCATGCACATGGCCTTAAACTCGCTTACTAGTGCTGACATATGCTTACTACTGCTTCTTGCTGTTTATCCTAACTACTGCTTTATGCATAATGATACTGACACCTCACAATTGCACTTCCTGCAGTACTCTAGTACTTTAGGTCATATATGTTTATATATATATATATATATATATATATATATATATATATATATATATATATATATATATGTTCTTTCATGGCAGCAGTACTCCAATTCATATATATATGTTATTCTATGGGTTATGCAACATACATATTACTCATAACGTGCTTTGCCATGGGAAAGGGAATGTCTCAGTTACCTTCCTGTCCCCCCCCCTTTCTCGCTTACATCCATGTGGCAGTCCCATTAGAGCAGGTCAGTCCAACCCTAGCACGCCTCGGCCCATAATATCTTACTCATCATTCCCTCCACCCTCTCCCTCCGCCACATCAATCATCCTTCCTATAGGTTCCATCTGAATCTCACCGCACCACTATGCATTACCCACTCTCCATTTCTCGGGACCCATCATGTAAGTTGTCTCACTCCATGGATCTTCAGGGTTCCCACACATTCAGTCCGCGAACATACATATCCTTCTTTGCTTACCTGTAAGGCATAGTATGTTTCCCCGAGGACCCTTTTTAACAGATTTTTTGGGGTCGTCCCGCTAGGGACAAACATGCGTTTGTTTAATATTAGACTTTGCAGGTTGACACTGTTTCTCCCACTGGTAGTATCCTGCCAGTAGTCTAGATATCAGTGCTATGCAACGCTTAGCGGTGCTTAATATTCAATTTGCATGATATTTGCCTTTTGGCATTGATGTCTTCTTCATTACATGTTATATATGTGTCTTGTATCCTTGATTCATGTTTGCGTACGCTGTATGGGGTCCTGGGAACTTCAACACTTTATTGCAATAATACCTCACATCTGGCCTTACTGCAGTACTCCATTTCACATATTTATGTTATCTAGCAGGTTATACCACTTCACACTGTACATAGATTCAGTTTACATGTTTGGTTTAATTTTCCTGTGGTGAGAATTAGTTTGCTGATACATCATGCATATCTACTGCTATGATGGCTTAGTGGTTCACTACTGTTACTATAGTGTACAGGGTCCTGAGTTTGAGCCTTCCAGTGGCAGTTTATTTTGTTGCTGGGCAGAACATGAGCCATTGGATCCAGAGTGATTAAGGCACTTTATAGCAGTTGAAGCAGGTATGCGCAGGTTTGCGCGACAGTAAGCAGGGCTAACCTCCAGTTACAGTTTCTTACACTCAGTTAGCTTCTACTTTGCTTAATCTGTGTAAGCAATGCTTACCCTCATGCAAATGCACTTAGACACACTTACTACTGCTTATTTGTGCTTAAACCTGCTTACTAGTGCCTTATTCATTATGACACTGACACTTCAGATGTGCATTTCATGCAGTACTCCAGTTCACATTTAAATGTTATTATGTAGGTTATACAGCAAAAAGATGTAAATATATGCTCATATACAGTTCTCGCATGTAAAATGATATGTGCTACAGTGGGACTTGAACCGGGAATGCCTGTTCATTAGCCGGATGCTTTAACCACTACACTATTGCTGTGCTGCTTCATTTGCATATATATTCCTTGTTATCCTCTTCAGCTTTTTCAGCTGCTTTAACCATAGCTAAGCGATGGGGAAACCCATGCACCTATGATTAGCTGTACTCGGGGTTTTAAAAAAATAAATACAAGGGTTTATTCATTTTATTTCAATATACTGTTGCTGTTAAACATATGGGGATTGTTGGTGGGGATATGCGGACACCTATGAGCAGTTTCGCTCATTTATTTACACTTTCTTCTGTTCTACATTTCAGGGGCATGTTTATTCTGAGAGCTCTGCTCTCAGACACGCCTCCTGCACTCATCCACGCTCAGTGTAGGATTTGGAGCTCAGGCATTCATTAATATGCATGGCACACGGCCATCCTCCTCTTAAACTGCCGCTTATGTGCAGGACTAGTTTAGTCCTGCACGGCAGATTAGTAAATCCGGGGGACTGTCTACATCAAGTATGGTGAGAGTGAC
Source organism: Protopterus annectens (assembly GCF_019279795.1). Classification (NCBI taxonomy): domain Eukaryota; kingdom Metazoa; phylum Chordata; order Ceratodontiformes; family Protopteridae; genus Protopterus; species Protopterus annectens. The sequence continues at coordinate 1,005,301,500 of NC_056729.1, forward strand.
TATTATTGTCTGCAATGTTTTAACTGTATGCAATTGTCTAGAGGTGTAGTAATATACTGCAACATCTTGTAGCAGTTTGTTCTTTCAACTTATTTTTTATATAGTATTTCTAAAGTAATTTTTATTGTATTGGATTATACTGTATTTGTATTGTACTGTATGTGGAGCTTTTCTCCATGAGCCTCTGCAGAAAATGGGTTCTGTAGACCCAGTCAGACCACCCCAGTAAACAAACGTCAAATAAATAAATAGATAAATAAATAAATAAAATAAAATGAAAACTGTGCATATGATCTGTTTCAAAAATGTGCTTAAATAATACATTTCTCATTATCTTCCTTTTTATTTCTGACATATGGCTACCTATCCTTTCTTTAAGTTTTCAATTGGTTTTCCCAATATGCCTCACATTGACTATATTTAGCTAAGTATACTAAATTGCCATAAGCTTGTATTAAAACATCTTTAGTATTTGCAGCATGCTTAAAGGATCTGCCTGTATATATGTGTTCACAATAAATACAATTATTGCATTTATACTGTAGGTGCCACGTTGTGTACTATAAAATACTTGCTGGGTGGTAGGTTGCTCTTTATAACAAAGTTTATGTTTTAAGTTAGAATTTCTTTTATAGCTAAAGCTTGGTCTTTCATTCAGGACTTTCTTCAGTTCTGGTACATCCATTGAAATTGGCCAATATTTATGTATTATCTGTTTAACAGCTGGTGTGTTTATTTATTTATTTATTTTACATTTGTTGACCGGGCTAGTCTAGCTGGACATATATCCATTTTCAGTAGAGGCCCGGGGAGAAAAGCTCCAAAATACAGGCAGTAAGCAAACATTTACAATAAAAAAGACAATAGCAAGCAAATGTACATAATGATACAATGGTAAGCATGAGTAATACTAAAAGAGTAAAAGAGAAAAACAGAAACAGACTAGTCAACCCAAGACCATAATTAACAACTATAAATGAAACAGCTGGTTAAAAACAGAGATTTCAGGTATGCAGGAAAGAAAGTAAGAGTAATAAAAAGAGCTGATTAGGAAGCCCCTAAATAGCCTAAAGTAAAGATGAAAGAGAGAATAGGTAAAATGTATAGAGGATTCAAAATAAGGAAGTAAAATCCTTCAACAATCCTTCAAGTGTTCTTGTTATAAATGAGGATATATCAGTTTCATGTTTTGTATTTCTATTATGATTCCTACTGTGAAACAGAGTCTGAAATTCCATTGTGCATTTGTCAATAATGTCATTTTTGATTTCATACACATCCTTAACTTTATAACCTCTATGGGTAAATTCCTGAGCTGTACTATTGAATTGATCCAGTCAGTTATGTAGGGATTTATGCCTAGTTCTCAGAGTTTGTCAACAATACCTAAGTGGGGTATTGTATCAAACACCCCAGCCAGGTCAAGGTAAGTGGTATGTACCATTTTTCCCTCATCTACAGCTATGGTGAGTCTCCTGAAGAAGTCCACCAGGATAATCAGGCAAGACTCTCCCTAGCAAAGCCAATCTGGGATGGGTTCAATGTCTGTAGGTTGCCAATGTCCTTGTTGATCATTTCCTTGATAATAGGTTCTATGGCTTTGCATATTAGACTTTTCAGTCTGATAGGCCTGTAGTTCCTGTGGTCAGTTGATGGGCCACCTGTATGAAGAGGAATGATCAATGCAGCCCTCCATTCATCTGGAACATAGCCTATTTTGAGGCTGTAGTTGAAGAGTGCCTGATGTGATCCTGCTAGATCATCTTTTGGGCTATTCAGGAGGCCCACTGAAGCACCATCCCCAGCTTTAGAGAGTGCTTCTGGGACTTGCTTCCTGTTGATAGCTGGGGGGATATGCAAGAAGGCATTTCACAGGGGCTAGTGTGGGGAGAGAAGCTAGAGCTAAATTTATCAGCCAGTAGATTCACTATGTAACCCTGATCATAGGTTCATAGGGTCATAGGTGTGTACTAGGCTAATGGCCTTGGAGCCTTTACAAGCCTAGCCCATAGAAGTGCCATGGTATTGTGCCACCCGACATTAGGTCCCAGTGCATCTACCAAGTAGAGCCACTGGAGTGATCCCTGGGGTGAATTTTCTTTTTCCCATAAACTCATCAAGATTTCTCTTGAAGAGGGCCAGTGAGGTGCACTGCTTGACATGTATAGAAGTCTATTCCAGAGCATGGGCAGTCTCTGGGTTATGAACCTGTCCCTCCGGCATGTTCTGTTGATTGTGGTAATGAGGTTGATGTCTCTTTAGCGTCTGGTGTGGAAGGCTTGGGATTTCTTTAGCTGTAGCATTTCTAACAGAGCTGGGTCAGACATGGCTTTGTAAGTCAAGCAGAGATCGTCTCTTAGTAGATGATACGAGACAGAGAATAGCTGGAGGTTTTTGAGTCTGTCCATGTAAGACGTGTTTAAGGCCTAGGATCCTCTTTGTGAGGTACTTTTGTGGCCTTTCCAGGTGTTGCATGTGTCTAGTGAGGTGCATGCCAAATGGGACATTATACTCAATGATTGTCCTAATGAGGGAAGAGTAGAGGAAGATGATGACCTCTTTCTTCCTGGATGCAAAACCCTTGGTAATGAGATGTGCCACATAGAAGGGCTTTCTGACCACAGTGGCAATGTGGTGGTCAAGTGAGAGTTTGCTGTCAATTTGTCCCCAGATCTCTCATAATGCCTTCAGTGTTCAATGGGCTCCCATCAATGTGGTAATTAGTGGGAACTGAGTTTTTCCCAAAGGGGATGGCAGTGCATTTTTTTGGCGTTAAGCTTAAGACCATGGTTTCGACATCAGTCAATGGTCTCAGCGAGGCCTTTCTGTAGGAAGTCTACATCACTTAGGAAGTTAATAATGGCTCCCAGCTTGTAGTTGTCTGCAAACTTGGTCAACCAGAATCCCTTCGTGTTTGCCTAGACTTCTGAGAAGTAGATGCCAAACAGGAGATGACCCAGGAAGATTGTGCCATTTACCACCATGTCTGCACACTGCTGAGTATTACCTCTAAGGTTCCTGACAAAGCTGCAGAAGACCTTGTGATTTGGCTTTGTTGGACTTTTCTAAATCTCTTTATTTTCTTGTTTAGTTGAGTTAGAGAGCTCTTGTCTCTATGAGAGGTGAGGAATCTGATTTTAGCCATGAGGTCTTTAACCAGTGTGGTTTTATATGTGGTGTTAGATTTGGACTTGCTTCTGGTAGGAATGGCAGCCTCAATGCAGCTATTTGCATGTTTGTATAGGGTTTCTGTAAATAATTCTGCATGGCAGTTGTGTTTGACCGGTTTGGGGTAGCCAAAGTAATGGACTTATGAGAGCAAAAAGAACTCTATGATGCTGAACAAACTAGTTAAAAAATTCTGCTGTGTTAAAAATGCAACAATGAGAAAATGCCAGTTGTGCTGTAAGTAGATGCCAGTCAGAATGATATAGAAACTGTGGCCCTATCAGACAACAGACTGTTTGATTATGACATTTACATATAAATTACAAATTATTAACTTATTTATAAATGCATTCACGTGAATTACAAATGTGCCCATTGTTTGTAAATACATTCATTTATTTTAGAGGCATTTATAGATGCACCAGTATGTACCAAATGATATTCACAAATAAATAGCAAAAATATATAGGTATGAGAAATCCCATGAATATGCCTACAGCAAAGATATTCAGGTGGAAACAGACCACAGACCATTACAGAACATATTGCAAAAATCTTTTTACAAGGCACATCTGAGATCACTGAAGATGTTATCAACTTTACAGACAATATACTTTCACCCTCAAAAGCTGAACAGTCTTTCCAATATGGAAACAGATACACTGTTTACATTGGGTGACATGTATAACCCCAGTGGTTGAATGATAGTACCTTTAGAACAACCTAATTATGAACGTGAGGGTGAGAGTATATCATCATTTATATGACATAAGGAGCAGGGGCAAGCATAATGCCCTGTACAAGCACATTTGTTCTTTCAGATCCTACAAGTTTTCCTTCTATGCTATTGACCATGTTACTATGGGAAGTGGGGGGGGGTGCCCAGGTGATGATGTCTTGGAATATAAGAAACTAAAATGACAATTAAGGGCTAATGCTGCTCTGTTTCCTGGTTTGAATTATATGATTTTGATAGGGAGTGTTTTAAGGCTAAAAATCAGCTTATTTGTTATGATTTTAACTACAAACTATTTTTCACTGTTTCAGGCCTTTCCTGACTGACTTTCTTAAGGACACAGCTAAGGGAGAGTGTATTTATTTGTTTTGTGGCAATAAAACCACAGTGATTACATGTTTTTATAGGGAGGCATGTCTTGAGATCACTTTCTGATGAAGACTTGCCTTTGTCGAAAACGTATAGATTGATTTGGCGTTATTGGTGTTTTGTGATTTTCAAGAAAAGATCCTTTTAAGAAGGAATCCGGGTTTCTGACCTCTATTTGGACACTCCTTGCAAGTCTTTATTTTTGGTTTTGGTTGTCGTTTGACTTGCTTCCATCTTTTTGTTTGGTTTTTATTTTTCACTGTTACTTTGTTTAATATGTGTTGCAATGGTATTGTTCAGTTTTCTGTAAGTGTTTTAGGAATGATTTTTACTACCAGTTTTTGCTAGCATGTTATTTTAGAGTTGCTGGGTTAATTGGTTTTAATTAATTGAGTGATCATGTGACTGAAGTGTATACAAGGAGTGATTTTGTGGACTGATTGTGTTCTGAAGAAGTCCTTATGTTTGGACGAAGGTGCTCAACCTGTGTTTTTTGTTATTATTGTTTCTTAATAAAGAGTGTAGTGTCATTTTTATTTTGCTCTTGGCTTCATTCTTTTTCTTTTTTATTTTACAGTTTTGAAATTTGCAGGCAGGCTTTCCATTGCTAAGGCAGAAGCTGCATAACACTTGCATGCTCAAACAGAGTAATTTAAGGAAGCTGTTTTTCCTACTGAACAGAATGCATACGATGTTGTTACTAGCTGCCTGTAGCATTACATAAGCTGCATAGGGTAGTCATGTTTTAATTGCCATAACAACACTATTACTGATTGGATAACACTGCATCTGAGCAGTGTTTTGTCCACTACCCAGTTGTGCTCCAAGGTTTTCAGAATCTCTTTTCATGGTTCCCAATGCAAATGTTTATGAATACTGACAGTAATGTTGTCATATCTGACATAGGTTTGCAGTACATAAGCCACAAACTTGGAAAAGTTGCACAGTCTTGGGACTTCAGACACAAAAATGCCCAGTCTGTAATTTACTTAATCCAATGAACACATGGAATGCAATAGTAAAACAAAGAAGATGAATTTGATGAGTAGAATAAAAGGAAAGGCTATGAGGCTTGTCATTTCACATCTCTTGTAAGAAATAAATACTCTTCTGCAAAGACTCAGGGCGGGATTCACAAAGGCTTGCATGGAGTCTAAGAGTAGAGTAAGACTCCATACAGCCAACACGTCCACCGAGTGATCCAGGAACAGCTGGTAGGGGCGTGCAACAGAGCTCTCAAAATGAGTCCTACACAGACAGGGCTTGGATATGCAAATTAACTCAATTGCAGGTGAAAGCTATGCAAATGAGGTAAATTTGCGATCCAGAAAACCCAGACCTGTCCGAGTAGGAGTAGTGTTATTTGCAGAAATGTACTCAGTTGACAACTGAGTACGGTTCTGCAAATAGCAAAACGGAGCCATGACAGCTCAAAAAAAAGGATGCATTTACATGAGGAAGCATGCCAATGGCCAAAAATTTGGCCATTGGCAACGTTCAGTGATGCAAAATAAAAATAAAATAACTTTTTTTTATTCATCCCGAGTAAGTGTAGTGCAGCGCCATACAAACACGCTGTGCCCAAAAAAAGAGAAAATCAATAATTAAGATCCACAAATGTGGATATTATTGCTAATATGTATTTACAATGCAAGGGAATGGCAGGCTGAAGACAACATGGCCACCAAGTAGAGGTTGCTAAGGGGGGAAGCTCAGTCTAAGGGATGTAACCAAGCATTAGTAGGCAATCCTATGCAAATGAGGGTTAGGATAGTGAATCACAAGTTTACATAGCAAATGAGCACAGTCAGTGGAGTGTAGGAGTAGGATAAGGGGAGTAACAGAGTAGAAGATAGGTGACATCATGAGGGGGGTATGTATGAAAGAAGTGAAGCTCATTGGAGCAGAGTAGCATGTGTCAGCTGTCATTTATACATCATTGAAAGAGGTGTGTCAACAGGTAGGCTAGGTAAAGGCAAGAAATTGAAGGTGTATGCCGTGGATAACACTAAAGTTTCTTGCTGAACGTGTATGTGCTTGGGTGCGCACCTGTAAACCTGAGTAAGACTGTGTGCATGCGCGTAAGCATGTGTGTGCGCATTTAAGCTGGAGTAAGCATATATAAGGATGTTGAAATAGTTGTAAGCATGGTTGCACCGGTGTGCACATGTTTTAACAAGAATAAGCAAGTTTTAGTTCATGTAAGCATGTGCGCGCGCATGTGAGTTGCTGTGGCATGTTTGCGCATGTGTGCGCGGTGCTCCACCCCCCCCCCCCGAGGAAACAGAAAAGAAAAAGGAAGCCAACAAATAGTAGGAAGTTACCAGGGAGTACTAGCAGAGCTAGCAGGTGAAAACAATCAGAATCAGGCAATTACACAGGCAGTCACTAGCCCAGCCCAGCACTTAAAACTTTGCAAACAACAGTCCATTATGTTTCTCTCAAGAGACACTGCAACACTGCATTAAGCTAATAGAAGTGAAAACTGAAAAAGCTTTGCTGAGACAAAGAAATGTTAGGGGCTACCATTGCTGTTATAAGGTGACATATGCAACATGCTGAGGGTGGTGACAATGCAAATGCTGCTGGACAACCCACAGTGAGGAGACGGAGAAGAGTGCACAGGCCCAGGGTAACCTACCAGGGGCTACATGAGCTGGAGATAGTGGAGCGCTATAGAGTGGACAGAGACCTCTTGCAGCAAATTGTTGAGTTGTGCAGGCCACGCCTCATGCACAGAACCAACAGAGGGGAACCCATCCCAGTGGAAACCAAGGTGTCAAAAGAAAAAACTTCAAAGACCAATACGTGTAAGGTTCAGGTTAAGGCACTTTTAATTCTTGCAGCAAGGAGACAAAAACATGCAAAAATACAGAGTTTGTCTGATTAGTAACAGGAAGTAAGCCATTCTTATATTGTTTTACAAGACATTGCCTTCTAAGCTGACATAATCAAGTACAAGTCTACAATATTGTTTTTACAGCAGATGTTGTTCATGATTTTCTGCTGACATGACATTACATTACATTACTAGATTTGTGAGAAACTTTTTGAAAAATAACATGGCCTTGGAGACTACTAGCTAGTTACAATTATTTCTACAGTGCTGTGTTACATTTCAAGGTACTCTACTAATTCAAGCACAAAGCAAACACAGATTATAGTTCATATTCTTCAAGCAGTCTTTGTTCTACTTATCTATCATTTCTGCAGCTGTGTATGTTCTCATAGCACAAACAGAGCTAATTGTCTAAGTTTAATAACATTATAGAAATGGTATTGTTCTATTCATTATTTTCCTAACTAAGCAAAAAATCATCTGCTTCTCAGTAATTTTCCAAAGGCATAAGCAAGATTTCAACTGTGCTGACAAAATACAAGGTCAGAAAGCATTGTCAGAAAGCATTCGCAGTTTATATGGATTTATGCAGTATGAAATAGAATAAATGTGTTAACCCTATTAGGTTTTTAAAAGCACTAATACACACATTAATACATATTTTTCTAACATTTCCCCCTATTAATACTTTTATTCTACTTTCAAAAAGCATAAACAGTTTGTTTCTTCTCCCAACCTCTTCTACTCAGGATTTGCAGTTAAGAGAGTCATTCAGTTTAAACTTATGAAAGTGTTTCAGTCTTCAACAGTTCTTCAAACTCAGTACTTTGATACAAGGTTTCAGAGACCATGTCAATAAAATCTTTGATCAGTCTTTTCATGCAGGGGATGGCACAACAAACACACACTCCTAACAGGAGCATTCCCACACAAATGGCAATCAGGATGTTCATTAGGATGGTACCCCACCCCCCAAACCATTTCTGGAAAAAGTCCATCAGTGGGTTTGGGCCTGGTTTAGTCATGGCCGACACTTGCTGAATTACCTCAAGGTGGTTATCTATCTCATGCTGATTGTCAGGAATGTACGAACAGCATTCTTCTTGGATTAAAGTGCAAGTACCACCTTTCGCCGCTAGGGTGAAGTTGAGAGCCATGCGGTTTTGAAGCACTACAGTTCTCATAGCATTCAGTTCATCAGTTATTAATTCAAGAGCGGAAAAAGTTGCATTGCTCATTACTTTGAGGAGTTTAGACAGTTTTCTCAGCTCCCAAATCGATTCCACTGCTCCATATGCTGGTAATATGCCTGCCCACGATATAACAATGTCACTCAAGTCCATATGTGTCAGTTTATTGCTCATGGAATGATGGTTTTTCCAGCTCGCTTCAATTTGTCCCACTGGATTCTCAGGTTTCTTAACAGGTTTCTTGGTGGCCTCTCTGGCATTTCAAATTTTACCTCGAGGCAAAACTGCAGTGTGTCGTATGTCCGGAACCAGGTAACCCAAAAAACAACTGCCGGACGAATTCTCTTGAAACCATTTGTATGCCTTTTTGCCACACACAAAATAACAATCTTCTACCTTAGTAGTAACTTTGCTGCTGACATACGCTTGCCCTGCATGAAACATTTTCCTATCAATTATAGACAGTTGCTTAAAAAGAAAAGAATTATATTGTACTTCATTAATTGTTTTATGCATCAAGTCAAGAAATGAATCATAGTCTGTATTACAATAAGAACCTGTATTATTTTCTTTGGTGTAACATTTATAAGGAACAGTCACATTGCAATTGCTCCAACCCACCTGAACAGTATCATTTTTGTAAAAGCACACATTTCCTTTCTGTGGAACAGACAAATGCAATGCTATTTTATCTTGTGATTTAATAGTTGTGGTATCATAAATCAAGTTTTCCCAGGTCTCATTGACCCCTAGGGAGACTGCAGTCATTAATATTCCCCTGTATGCTGTCAGAAAAGCTGTGCAGATCCAGCAATTCGAAACATTAAAAGTCTCAGCATACACATATTTGATTGCTTGGTACGTGTTAAAGTTTGGGTGCCAGTCTACGAGTAACGCATCACGTTTATTCAGTTCAGCTTGTGTGGCTGGAAAAAGGAAGGGCCACAGCAAAAAGATTATTGTCATCAATATAGTTAACAGGATGATCATGCAATATTTCTGTGGTTGTTTTGCATTCCTGTTTGCTCTGGATTTTGACATTTTTGTTCTTGTTGTGTAACAGTAACAAGATTTTTGTCCAGTTCAAAGTTTTTGACCAATTTACAGTGTGTCAAGTGGATCCAAGATGCTCGCTCCGCAATCCTAACTGCAGTGGGTGTTGACAATAGCACTTGGTACAGGCCCTCCCACTTCGGTGTCGTCCAGTTCTTCTTTTTGATGACTTTCACCCAGACCCAAGTGCCTGGGGCCACTGCTACTTCCAATGGTCTGGTTGTTCTTTATCTGAAACAGAATTTAACTGCAGCAAATGTTTAGAATTGAATAACTTCTGCATATACTCTGCAAGTGTACATTCGGCTTCCTGGTCTGTGGGCATGAGAGGTTTCCACTGAGGTATATAATATGCCCGCCCAAACAATTTCTCAAAAGGAGTCAATCCTTTTGCATTTGGAACAGTTCTCATGCTCAACAGTGCCAGGGGCAGACAGTACACCCAATTTCTCTGTGTATCTTCTATAAGCTTCCTTAACTTAGTCTTTAAAATTCCATTGTGTCTCTCTACTAATCCTGCAGATTGAGGGTGATACGCACAATGATTCTTTAAAGAAATTCCAAAAATCTGCCCAATTGTTGTATGGTTTGGTTTACAAAATGTGTGCCATTGTCACTGTAGATCCATTCTGGTATGCCAAATCTGGGAATGATTTCTTTAACAAGGGGTTTTGCAACAGTAGCTGCATCTGGATTTTTAGTCGGAAAAGCTTCCACCCATTTGGAAAACATATTTACAATGACAAGACAGTACTTCTTATTTTCGCATTTGTTCAACTCTATGAAATCCATACAGATAGTATGAAATGGATACGGTGGTGTAGGGAAACTCCCTTGCTTAGGCTTTAACGCCCCTTGTGCATGATGTGTATTACAAACATGACATAACGAACAAAAATTTTTAGTATAGTTTATGAATCCATATGTTGTGAACACTTGGTTCACTAACTGTACCATCCCCCTGTTGAGACATGGCACTGCCCATGGCTCAACAAAGCTGCATATCTAAACAAGTTAGATGGCAATATTGGTTTTCCCTCTTTGGAGATGTACAGCCCTTTCTCGAGAATTGCTCCTCGTTTTATCCATCTTTGTTTCTCAACTTGCATAGTAAGTGTCTGCATTGTTTTCATCATTTCTAAGTCTAAAATCTCGGAGGGTTGTAATTCCTCATTCAAAAGAAATACTTCTGAAGCTGAAGCTGCCTGCTTTGCAGCTGTATCAGCTCTTGCATTACCTTTTGAAATTCTATCCTGTTGCTTGGTATGAGCTATGCATTTACAAATAGCTACTTTCTGAGGTAACTGAATAGATTCTAAAAGATCTAAAATAAACTGTGCATGATTAATCAGTTTGCCAGTAGATATTATCATTCCTTGATTTTTCCACTGTTGTGCAAAAACATGTACAGTAGAAAAGCGTACTGGCTGTCAGTAAAAATGTTTCACATTTACCCTTTGCTAAAGTACATGCCCGTGTCAAGGCAATCAATTCTGCTGCTTGTGCAGATAAACTGTGTGGTAAAGATTTCACTTCTATAATGTCTGTGTCAGAAACTACTGCATATCCTACTAGGTTCTGTCCTGCAGGACCCCTTTTGCATGAGCCATCCACGTAGTATGTCACCTCAGCGTCATCCAAGGGAACATCCGTAAGATCTTTTCTGGGCAGTGTCTTTTGCTCAATCTCCTGCAGGCAGCTGTGCGGTATGCCATCTGCAGGAGTTGGAAGCAAGGTAGACGGATTCAAAGTCGTGCGTCGTTCAATTGTCATATGAGGTTGGCTCAACAATATAGTCATACAGGAAAGATGTCTAGCAGGAGAAAGATATGCTACTTTTTCTTGCAGTAAAATAATCGTGACTGCATGAGTCACTCTCAATGTGAGCGGGTGGAGCAACACTACTGAGGCCGAAACCTGCACTGCCATTGCAGCTGCGACTACTGCTTGTACACAGTAGGGTAAAGACCGCGACTCTGGGTCCAGTTGTGATGAATAGTAAGCAATGGGATTTTACTTGTCCCCATGCTGCTGTGTTAACACTGATGTCATATAACCTTGCTTACAATCTACTGTTTGGAAAAAACGTTTATGATAGTTTGGTAATCCTAAAACTAATGAGGATGCTATCAACTGTTTCAATTTGCAGAAAGCAGATTCTGCTTCTGGAGTCCATTGTAATAAATCTTGTGCTGCCATAGGCTTCTTGTATATTAAGTTAGTCAGGGGTGCAGATTCCAAGGCATAGTTTGGAATCCAGCTCCGACAAAAATTGGTCGTACCCAGGAAGGACATCATTTCCTTCTTGGTAGTGGGTTTTGGTGCTTGCAAAATTGCTACTTTTCTGTCCTCATCTAATGTTCTACCCTCTTTGGATATTATATATCCCAGGTATTTAACTCACTTTCTCCAAAGCTGCAATTTATTTTTGTTTACTTTATGTCCTTGAGTGGCTAAAAATTGTAATAAAGCTATGGTATCTTCTTTGCAATCTTGCTGGGTGGGAGCTGCCAGCAGGATTTTATCAACATAAAGTAAAATCTGACTGCCTCTTGGTGGGGTAAATCCTGCCAAGTTGCTTGCCATCTCTTGTGAGAAGATTGTTGGACTTTCACAATATCCCTGTGGTAGTCATGTATATGTATACCTGTTCCCCTGAAATGTGAATGCAAACCAATGTTGGCTGTCAGGGTGTATTAGTATCGAAAAGAACGCATTGCTGATATCTACCACAGAAAAATATTTCTGTTGAGGTTTTAAATCATTCAACAGGGTGTGTGGATCTGGCACCGTAGATGCCCTTGCGTCATTTACAGCTTGTAAATCTTGGACCATATGCCATTCTCCATTTGCTTTCCTAACAGGAAATAAGGGTGTGTTACATGGTGAATCAGGAGATTCCACCAGTACTCCTTCCTTAAGTAAAGCTGCTATTATAGGTTTGATTCCTACCTCTGCATCTTTTCTTATGGGATATTATCTTTTCTGTGGTCTAAATGCTGATTTTGGCATGATAGTAACTGGTCCTGATGTACGAATAAGTCCTACATCTGATTTTCCTGTTGACCAGAAAGTTTCTGGTATGCTTTGTAAGGCATCTTCTTCCTCTTTCAATAAGAGTGCTAATCAGCTGTCCCCGCTAGACTGCAAGTGTACAGCTGGATGTGTCTGTGTTATCCAATTTAACTTCTGCTTCTGTACTCCCTGTTCTGACAGTTCTAACTCTGTCTGTTTTTCCCATCTCGTGACTTTTTCTCCTAAGTCTGCCCATTTTACATTCTTGTCCTTAGTCAAGCTAGCATGTGGTAATCGATTAGATTTATAAAGTGCAAAGAATTCCTGGGGCAATGAACAGCTGACTACACTGTTCCTTTCTATGTCCCAGTACAGATTATGTAATACTAATCTGTTTGCACGGTTTCTAAACAATTCTTGCTCATATTCCTTGTCAGGTCCTGGTGTACTACAATAATACAGAGTACAGTGCAACAAATGTTGTTTATCAATGTCAAGGGAGGGGAACTTGCTGATGGCTACGTTCATCAACTCCTCGGTCACCACCCCTGGACCAGTCATAATCAAGTCCTGGCTGTACCAATAAAACGTTTTACCCTCCGATTGCACTGCAAAGGTGTCAATTTTTCGCTGTGCTTCCATACCCTGCATAGTCGGAACTACTGCTATACCAAATAGCTGCATAAGGTCTCTGCCCAAAAGGTTTACTGGGCATTTTGCAGAAACAACAATTTTGCTTTTCTGAGTCAATCCTGAAACAGGATCAGTTATCACAATATTATGGGAGAGGGGCTCCTGATACAACTGTCCATTAGCTGCTTTCACTAATATGTAATCAGGTGACTCTGAGTTCTCTGGCAGTTTGGAGGGATGTATCAGGGTCCGTGAGGCCCCTGAGTCACACAAAAATGTGACTTCCCTCCCTTCTACCAGGAGTGTGACTTCTGGTTTTGTGTCTGCTAAATAGAGCTTTAAGCTCAACAAAGCCAAATCCAATATTTCATTTTCTTCACTATCCGTGACTTCCTGCACTTCCTCTATTTCTTTTGTCACATTTTCTACTCCCTCTATCACATTCTCATTTGTCCTTTCTCCACTATCCCATTCTAGTGATTCCTGACTACCATATAGTCAGTCCACACCCTCCTTATCTTCCGTAGTTGCCTTCTTGTTTTTCTTGCAATCCCTTGCCAAGTGTCCTTTCTTACCGCATTTAAAACACTCACCCCTTTTCTTTCACCCTTCAAAGTCCTCTGATCATTGATCAGATTGTTTATTTCCCTGGGCATTTCTCTTGCCCTTTTTCCCGGACTGTACTACATAAACTTCTGCTCCATCTTCTACAGAAAATACTTGGGTTTTCTTTTTCTTTTTCTTTTTGCTATTAAAATGCCTTTCGACATACCTAGCATATTCAAGGAATGACTGTAATCTGCTTGTATAATGATCTACCATGTGTTTTGTAATAAAACTGCTCATGGGTGCAATACTGCCTTTCAAAAATGCATTCTTTAACTGCTGCTCATATGGGGAATCATGTGTCTGGTCTTCAGGAATCTGCATTCCACAATGGTTATTAAAACACTCTAACAATCTGGCATAATATCTGTCAATAGTTTCACCTTCTTGTTGAATGCATTGATTAATGCAAGTCCAGTCTGCCGTAGGCTTCCATTTCTCAGAGATTCAGTCTGTAAGACCTTTCACTCTGTTGTCTAACTCTGCGCTGCTATGTGGGAGTGGTTTATGTTCAGCGTCACGGGGATTCCAGTTGCCACTGATCATGTGCCAATCTGGTCCCACGATCTGTCTGACTACTTTTTCTACTTTGTCTCTGTTTAGGTTATAACTTAACCTCATGCCTTGTAAGTCTTCTAAGAATTTTCTAAAATTAACTTTTGGATGGGGAATTCCCTCTGTGGCTTTCCGGATGTCTTCCGGTGTCCACGGTCTATATACTAGAAGTGTTGGATCCTGACCTTCTTGTCCTGCCTGAGGATTAGGCACTTCTATATGTGGACATATTTCTTCTTCACTCATATATCGTGAATTTCTACCCATTTGATATAGCTCAATGTCCCCTTTTGAGTTTCCTGCCCGTGTTCAAGACCTGGTCTCGACGGGATCTCTAACAAACGGTGTTGCTTTTGTAGTGTCTCTACTTACAGTGATAGCAGGATATCGCAGGGCTGGACTAACTTGTTCACTTGCCTCATATTCTGGTAAGGGAGGTGGAGGGGCTGATGCTATTACTAAGTTATTGTCTTCTTTATCTAAAAACATTGCTTTTGAATTATTACTCTTTTTGTTCCCTACGGTTTGCTTCCTCAATCCACCTGTGTGCCTGAGGAATTCCTAATTTACGTTGCTTTTTTACCCAACCTCTGGAATCGGTTTTAAGCTGTTTGACAAGTTTAACAAGTGAGGATTTTTCTAATTTACCATAGAATTCATACTTATTAACCCATTTTGAGTAGTATTTAATATTATCGGCACGCTGTAATTTCATATATTTCGCGTCTCCGGTTAACGGCGGAGTTTGGGGTCTTTTTGTGCACTTATTTCCCATTTTGTTCTAACCTTAAAAATATTATGTAACCCTTCTTATCTTTTACGTGGTACCACAGGTGTTTTTTACAGTCTCTCCAGAATGACTGCCTACCTATTCTGTTTCCCCGATCTATGACAAGACAGCAATCTTTTTGTCCCAGACTTGTACTAAGCAAATCTCTTGACAAAACAATGCTAATCAAGTCCCTGATCTAAAACAGAAAAAAGGTAAATTCACCTTACCTGAGCCTCCGTGATTGATCACCTGGTTCGAGGTAAACCTGTCCTTCAGTCACAGATCAGAAAGTGGCTGGCCTCTTTTGTAAAACAATTCAGTCGGAGGTCTTTTCAGATGAGAAGAACCAATGTGGTTTCTTCCCCGTACGGTTTCAAGCCACCTGGCCTGTCTGATCCGAGGTGAAGTGAAGGTTTCCGGTCCGAAGGACCAATCTGTCAAAGGAAAAATCTTCAAAGACCAATACACGTAAGGTTCAGGTTAAGGCACTTTTAATTCTTGCAGCAAGGAGACAAAAACATGCAAAAATACAGAGTTTGTCTGATTAGTAACAGGAAGTAAGCCATTCTTATACTGTTTTACAAGACATCGTCTTCTAAGCTGACGTAATCAAGTACAAGCCTACAATATTGTTTTTACAGCAGATGTTGTTCATGATTTTCTGCTGACATGACATTACATTACTAGATTTGTGAGAAACTTTTTGAAAAATAACATGGCCTTGGAGACTACTAGCTAGTTACAATTATTTCTACAGTGCTGTGTTACATTTCAAGGTACTCTGTTAATTCAAGCACAAAGCAAACACAGATTATAGTTCATATTCTTCAAGCAGTCTTTGTTCTACTTATCTATCATTTCTGCAGCTGTGTATGTTCTCATAGCACAAACAGAGCTAATTGTCTAAGTTTAATAACATTATAGAAACGGTATTGTTCTATTCCTTATTTTCCTAACTAAGCAGAAAATCATCTGCTTCTCACTAAATTTCCAAAGGCATAAGCAAAATTACAGCTGTGCTGACAAAATACAAGGTCAGAAAGCATGGTCAGAAAGCATTTGCAGTTTATATGGATTTATGCAGTATGAAATAGAATAAATGTGTTAACCCTATTAGGTTTTTAAAAGCACTAATACACACATTAATACATATTTTTCTAACACAAGGTATGTGTTGGCCTAAGAATATTAGCAGCAGGTACCTTCCAGAGACCAACTGGTGATATGATGGGGATATCACAGGCATCAGCATCCAGGGTACTGCACCAGTTCCTGGATGCCATGTCAGCACATGTCGGTGATCATGTATATTTCCTCAATTCCCATGAGGTATTGGCCAGCAATATGCATCTCTTACAGCAAACAGCGGAATACCCTGAGGTAGTGGGTGCAATAGACTGCAAGCACATATGCATCAAAGCACCAGCCGGTGAACGGGGTAGGGTCTACTACAACTGCAAGGGCTTCCCCTCCATCAACTGCCAGGTTGTGTGTGATACTGAATGTGTGTGCTGGCTGCCCTGGAAGCTACCATGATTCCCATATCTGGCATCTGACGCAGCTGTACCAGACATTTGCCAATGGGGACATCCCATATGGTCACCTAGTGGGGGATGCTGGCTATGCACTGGAGCCATGCCTGATGACACCCATCAGAAACGCACACACACCTGAACAGGAACACCATAATGAAGGACACGCACAAACACGAAATGTAATCGAGCATCTGTTTGGCCTGCTCAAGTCACGGTTCCGGTGCCTGAACACATCTGGTGGAGCCATGCAGTACTCACCAGTTACATGTACCCAAATTGTCATGGTATGTGCTATGCTACATAATATGATTCTGTGAAAACAGCTCCAGCAGGACCAGCATAGGCCCGGGCCAAACGGCCCCCCACCATTGCCAAGGCCATCACAGGCAGAGCATGACTGGGAGGAGAAACAACCTGAGCCTGCTCCAGTAGGTAGAAGGAGGCGTGCCCAGTATGCTTTGGCCTTGGCAAAGCGGCAACGCATAGCACATACACTGGCTCAGTAGGAACTCTGGAAATGATACCTCTCTCTGACTTGCACATATAGTAAAAGGGATGCCAAACTTGACACTACCTGTTTTCAAACATGTATAGGGAGTGTAGTATGTGCATCCAACATAGGCAGCCCTGCAGCACCACCTGAGGCATGATTGCCATGAGTTAAGCAATATAAAGCAGTGCTAAACAGCATTTACCACCATGTAGTATATGTAAACAAAATCACACACACCAACTAGCACAACTGTGGTCAATGTTGAGTAATATTGGGCAACGTCCAGCAATGTTGGTTAATACTGAGCAATGTCGGACAAGCTTGGTCTAAGTAGGGCATAGCTGAACAAAAGCCAACATGCTCATATTTGATCTACTGTCCCTTAAGCAGCCTGGTCTGCTGAGTATGAAAATATAAAGCAGTGATGGGCCTCAAACCCAAGATACTGTGTACTATAGTCATAGTACTGAACTACTAAACCATGACAGTATTGCAGTGGTCAGCCTGTATGAAGAAATGTTGATAAGTCTATGCAAAGTATCTCATGGAAACCCTGCAGGCACAGCATAATCCCTGTCAAGTTATGACACAAAGGTGAGTCCTGCAGTAAGAATAGAACCTGACTTTCAACACACACAGTATAAATGTTAATATTGGTCATGTTCACACACATCAACAAATGTAGTGGACCTCAGACAGCAACATACTGAAAGGTCACACTGGGCATGCTCACACACTTGAATAAATGAGACAAATGTCAGGCAACAAAACACTGAAAGTCTGAACTGGGCATGCTCACACACTTAGGCCATGTCTGAGTACAGCAGTGGGCCACACATATCTGGCAATTGCACGTGTTAGTTTGAGTACAGCAGTGGGCCACACATATCCGGCAAATGCATGTGTTAACCCAGGAACCTCTCACTATTCAGCAATCTGCCCTGTGCACACAGTTATATGACAACAGACACATAGGTTCATAGGTTCATAGGTTCATACTAGGCTATCTGCCCTAGGGCATTTATAAGCCTAGCCAGAGTGTGTTTGGCTTTCGCCACCCATTTTAAAATAATTTTGCTATGCCCTTTTTCAAGGCTAGTATACTGTGCCTCTGTCTAACAGTGACACAGAAGTGATACCCGGGGTAAACCTACGATCTCCCATCCACTCATCAAGATTCCTCTTGAAGAGAGTCAATGAGGGACTCTGCCTAACCTGGACTGGGATTTTATTCCAGAGTGAAGGGAGCCTCTGGGTTATGAATCTGTCCCTCCAGCATGTCCTATTTATTTCAGTGCTGAGGTTCAAGTCTCTCGAGCATGTAGCTCGATGGGATTTGGATTTTCTGAGGTGCAGCATGTCCATTAATTCCGGGTTGGACATGGCTTTATACGTCAGGCACAGATCGCCTCTGAGCAGGCGGTATGCCACTGAGTAGAGCTGGAGTTTCTTTAACCAGGCAGCATATGGCATCTGTTTGAGCCCTTTGATCCTCTTGGTGAGGTACTTTTGGGGCCTTTCTAGTTGCTGCAGGTGTCTGGTAAGGTACCAAAGGTAAAAGGGGCATTGTACTCAATTATGGGCTGATGAGGGATGAGTAAAGAGGCACGATGACCTCCCCTGATCTAGATGTGAATCCCTTCATGATTAGGTGGGCTATATAAAATGTTTTTCTAACCACTTTGGCCACGTGGTTGTCAAATGAGAGATTGCTATCAACTTGGGTCCCCAGGTCCCTAATTACTTCTTCTGTACTTAATGGATTACCACCTATGTGGTAATTTGTGGGCACTTTGTTTTGCCAAAGGGGATGACTATACACTTTTTGGCGTTTAGCTTGAGGCCATGGCTCTGGCACCAGTTGTATGTTTCTATGAGGCCCTTTTGGAGGATGCTTGTGTCAGCTGGAGTGTCGATTATGGCGCCCAGTTTGCAGTCATCTGCAAACTTGGTCAGCCACAGTCCTTCCGTGTTGGCCTGTACCTCCCAGAAATATATACCGAACAAGAGAGGTCCCAGGACTGAGCCTTGTGGGATGCCACTTGTAACTGGTTTGGAGTCTGACATAGCTCCAGCAATTCTAACCATGTGGGTTCTGTCCTTGAGCCAGTTTGCAACCCATCTAGTGACATAGGGGTTTATATTTAAGCTGGTGAGCTTATCTATAATGCCCGAGTGGGGTATTGTATTGAAGGCTTTTGCGAGGTCCAGGTAGGCTGTGTGGACCACCTTCCCCTCGTCAATGGCCTTAGTGACTGTTTCAAAGAAATCAATCAGGTTTAAGAGGCAGGATCTGCCCTTAACAAAGCCAAACTGGGTAGGATCCAGTGTCTGTAGGTCCCCAATATCTTTATTTATGAGGTCCATGATGATCCTTTTCATAGCTTTGCAGACCAAGCTAGTCAGGCTTATGGGGCGATAGTTTCCAGGATCCGTTGAGGCACCACCTTTGTGGAGAGGGACCACTGTTGCTGTATGCTACTCTTTGGGTACATATCCTGTAGTAAGGCTGAGATTGAACAGTAGTTTTATGTTTGGGTTTAGCTCTTCTTGGAGTTCATGTAGCCCGGGACACCGTCTGGTCCCATTGATGCTGTGTTTTTTGCTTTGGAGAGGGCAGCTCTTACCTGAGCATCTGAGATGTCAGGGGAGCAGCACTCTGCTGGGATAGATATTTGCCCTTTTGGTGGGAAGGGGGGGGAGAAGTTTGCGCTGAACCTGTCAGCTAGGATGTTGGCAATGTCTGTGGGTTCAGTGTATTTTTTGTCATTTTGGACTAATTCTGAGCATATCTGGGAATTCCCACCCAGGTTCCTAACATAACTAAAGAAAGCCTTGTGATTATCCTTAGTGTCCTGTGCAATTTTTCTCTCGAAGATTTTATGAGTGCCCGTAGATTTTTGCTAATACTGATCAGAGATGCCTTCCCTTTTTGGGATTTTGCTCTATCATGTAGTAGTTTCCTTCTTCTATTGTATAGTTTGTTTATGGCTGGGGTCCACCAGACAGGACGTCTGCCTTTGGAGGATTGGGACTTGGTTTTATTTGGGATTGCATGATCCATGCATTCCTGAAGGTGTTCATAGAATGCGTTTATAAAGGATTCTGCAGTCTGGGCCGTATTTTCCACAGGCCTAGGGGCTTTGAAGGATTCCACCTCGGTTTTGAGGAGTGTGAAATTTGCATTAGAGAGGTATTTCACTGTGGTTTTCAGGGCAGGGGGTGGAGTCGGGATGTGAATATCCAGTGAGATTAGTTTATGGTCTGATCTTACCAATGAGGGATACACTTCTGGTCTGGAGCATAGAGTCCCCATGTTGGTGATGATCAGGTCCGGTATGTTTTCCCCTCTTGTGGGAGTGGTAACAAGTTGTTCCATAGCATTTGAGTTTATAAATTCTAGGAACCTTTGGGATAGGGTGTTGGAGCTAGAGTAATGCTCCCAGTCTATGTTTGGGTAGTTGAAGTCGCCCAATATAATGGTGTTTGGTGAGACCTTCATATTTTCCAGTGTTCTCAGGAAGGCCAAGTGGGGTTCCTGGGTTTGGGAGGGTGGTCTGTAGCAGGCTTTAAACTGGAAGGCAGCTTTACCCACTGTTAGTTGCACATGGATAGTCTCTGATGCTTCGTGCTGTGCCACCAACCTGGAGGTGTGGGTATCTTTGACGAATATTGATACTCCCCCTCCTTTTGTGGTTCGGTCCAAGTTTTGGGACCGAAAAGCATGGTATGAGGTATAACCTGGTAGTGCTGGGGTGCTCTCGGGAGCCTTGAACCAGGTTTCTGTTACTGCACAGATATCGATGTTCTCCATGCTAAGGAGAGTTTCGAGTGCGTGCATCTTGAGGTTTAGACTTCTGGAGTTGAGTAGCATTACTCTTAGTTTCTTATCCCTTGTGATACCTATGGAGGTGGGTTTGTCTTCTGAGCCTTGCCTAAAAAAGGCACTATGGGGGTAGCAAGAGCCTTTGCCAATATCCAAAAGCCCAGGGGTGACAGGTGCAAGCCGTCCCTAGTGAAGCATCGTGGCTTGTTGAGCATGTCATCCCAGGCTGACAGGCACTGGATCCCCATTTGAATGACACCAATACTTAAATCAATTGTTGAAATTGATCATCTTGTCTTCATATTGTGGCATCATTCTTGGTGAGGGTAAGATGCTACTCAAGGTCAGGGTCATACCGGCCTGGGCTACATGCTCAGAGAGCTCCTCTATGTCTCTTTTCATGTAGTCCAGGGAGGTACGTCTCAGGTCATTCACACCAGCATGGACAATGACTGAGTCATATTTGTACTTGCCTTGGAGTGACCTGAGTGCTTGTGTTATGTGGTGGATCCTAGCGCCCGACAGGCAGCTCACCATGACCTTCTCCTTGTTCAGCCTGGTGAGCGGGACGTCAGTGTGCCTGACGATGGAGTCACCTATTACAAGTGTATCAGATGTGTTGTTTAGTCTTAAGGGCTCTGACTGTTCGGCACACTGGCTTTGTGAGCTATGTGTTGTACGTGTTTTGTTTTGGGGTAGCGGTTGCTTGGGTGTCTGCTTTGGAGGTCTCTGCTGCTTAGGCAGATTTTTATTTAGAGTCTCCAAGTATGTTTTTGTGTGTTTATGTGTTTGGTTTGCTGTCGTGGTAGGTCTATGTGAGACTGGAATTGTAGTGAGTGTGGTTTCCTTCTCCCCCTGACTGGTTACGCCAGTACTGAGTTGAGAGAGCTTAGCCTCCAGTATGGCTATATGGTTGCATCTCTCACATGTATTGGAATTTGTTGAGAGGAGGAGAGGGTTGTCTGTGTACATGAGGCAGTTGTAACATTGCCTCAAGATTCCCAGATTCACCAACTGGACTGGAGAGGAGATTGACAACTGACCTTTGGACATGCTAGAATAGTATTGGGAATTCCTTTATAATTGAAAAAAAAAGGCTAATGGGGAACAAGGTACTCAAGGGGAGTTTGTGAGGGTTTTAATTTTTTAGTGCTAACTTATATAATTGCTTTAGTGGGCAAGTGCCAGGTAACTTAAATGCAATGTGTTACAGGTAACTCAAATGCAAAAATGACAAACAGTAACTTTCTTTCAAGTGAAACAAGGAAATAAGTACAGTAAGCAATGCAGATATCACTAGGGATCCACAGAAGCACTGAAAAGCCACATTTTAGGTGGAATTAGCATTTCAGGGAAATAACAAGCAAACAAACAACAAGCATACAAACAAAGCTAGATTCAGCAGGCCTGGATCTAGTCTATGCTACAGCAAACAAGGTGTACCAATTTCAGTAAGAAACAGTTCAAATATGCAGGCACTATAAGCCTTTAACCAGATATTCCCAGCTCAGAAGGGCAGAGTCCAGCCTCTCCTCCCACAAGAGTGCAGACCACAAACCTCCTTAATGTAAAATAACTGGCCTGAAGCCCTAGTTCTTAAACCAGAACTAATATACTTTTAGAATAAGAGACACTGAACCCTCAATCAGCAGTTCCCAACTTAGAAGGATGTAAGCTACCTGTCCTGCCACCACAGTACAGGCCACAAACCTTCCTAATGTAAAACAACTGGTCTGAAGCCTAAGTGCTTAATCCAAAAGACTTAATGATAGCTACACTTTAATCAAGTTACTACCAAGCAGTAATAAATACAATTGAATACTTTAAAGAATGTCTGGATTAGTGCTCAAGTTATACAAACAAAGCTAGATTCAGCAGGTCTGGATCTAGTCTATGCTACAGCAAACAAGGTGTACCAATTTCAGTAAGAAGCAGTTCAAATATGCAGGCACTATAAGCCTTTAACCAGAAATTCCCAGCTCAGAAGGGCAGAGTCCAGCCTCTCCTCCCACAAGAGTGCAGACCACAAACCCTTCTAATGTAAAATAACTGGCCTGAAGCCCAAGTGCTTAAACCAGAATTAATACACTTTTAGAATAACAGACACTGAGCCCTCAATCAGCAGTTCCCAACTTAGAAGGATGTAAGCTACCTGTTCTGCCACCACAGTGCAGACCACAAACCTTCTTAATGTAAAACAACTGGTCTGAAGCCCAAGTGCTTAAACTAAAAGGCTTAGAATGAGATACACCAAGCAGTAATAAATACAATTGAGTACTTTTAAGATGACACAAAAGCAAAATAAAGTAGGAAGAAACACAAATACAGTAAAAGCAGATATTTTTTTTTTTATATATAATATAGTGGAACCCTGTCATAATAATATGTAATATATAATATAGTGGAACCCTGTCATAATCAAATATGTTCTGCAGATACCTAAGTTGTTCATAGAAAGTGGGAAAGCAAAGACAATAAAAACCTGCAAGCAGTATCATCAATAAACATTATGCATCCCGAACATTATCATAGGTTCAGAGATTGATACTAGGCTATCTGCCCTTGGGCATGTACAAGCCTAGCCAGAGTGTGTTTGGCTTTCGCAACACTGTCAAATTAGTACACTGTGCCTGTGAATAGTAGGTCACACAATATAGCCCATTTACATTTAGTCTATTGTGCCTCTGTCTAGTAGGGACACAGAAGATATCCCAGGGGTAAACATACAATCACCCATCCACTTGTCAAGATGTCTCCTGTAGGTGGTCAGTGGGTGGCTCTGTCTATACGAAACCGGGATTACATTCCGGATTGAGTGGAGCCTCTGGGATAAGAATCTGTCCCTCCAGCATGTCCTATTAACATCTGTGCTGAGGTTTATGTCCCTGGAGTGTGTAGCTCCAAGGGATTCAGACATCCTGAGGTATAGCATGTCCATTAATTCTGGGTTGGACATTTCCTTAAACAACAGGCACACATCACATCCGAGTAGGCGGTAAGTGACTGAGTAGAGCTGGAGTTATTGTATCCAAACTGCACAGGGCATCTGTGTGAGTCCCTAGATCGGCTTGTTGAGGAACTTTTGTGGCCATTACAGTTGCTGCAGGTGTCAGGTAAGGTACATCCCAAATGGGGCACTGTAACCAAGCATGGTCGTGATGAGTATAGGGGCACAATGACCTCACTTGATCTAGATGTGAAACCATATGGGATAAGGTGGGCTATATAGAAGGTCTGTTTAACCACATTGGCAATGTGATTGTCAAAGGTGAGAGTACGAACAAGTCATGTCCCCAAACCTCTAACAACTCCTACCATACGTAATGGATTACCACCTATGTGGTAATGTGTGGTCATGTTGTTATTCCCAAAGGGGATGACTATGCATTTAATGGCATTTAGCTGTAGGCCATGGCTCTGGCACCAGTCATCCATCTCTGTGAGACCCTGTTTAAGTATGCATGTGCCAGCTGGAGAGTTGATTATGGCACCCAGTTTGCAGTCATCTGTGAACATGGTCAGCCATATTCCTCCTGTGTTAGCCTGTACGTCAGAGAAATATATACTGAGCAAGAGAGGTCCCAGGACTGAGCCTTGTGGGATGCCACGTGTAACTGGTGTATAGTCAGACAAGGCACCTGCAATACTGACCATGTGGGTGCTTTCCCTGATCCAGTTAGCAATCCATCCTGTGAGATATGTGTCGATATTGATGCTGGTGAGCCTATGTATAATGGCCGAGTGGGGTATTGTGTTGAAGGGTTTTGCAAGGTCCTGGGAGGCTATGTGGACAACCTTCCCTACATCTATGGACCTGGTAACTGTTTAAAGAATACAAACAGGTTCAAGAGGCAAGATCTGCCCACAACAAAGCTGAAAGGTGTTGGACCCAGTGTCTTTAGGTTCCCAATGTCTACGTGTATGAGTTCCATGACAATAAGCTCCATAGCTTTGCAGAACAGGCTAGTTAGGCTTATAGGGCGATATTGTCTGGGGTCCATTGTGGCATCACCTCTGTGGAGTGGGACCACTGTCACTGTACGCCATTACTTGGCTACATATCCTGTAGTAACTTTGATATTGATTAGTGACTTAATGTGAGGGTTACGTTTGTCATGAAGCTTGTGTAAGACGCAGGCCGGGACACCGTCTGGTCCCATTGATGCTGTGTTGTCTGCTTTGGGGAGGGCAGCACTCACCTGTTCATTTGTGATGTCAGGGAGGTTACACTCTGTTGGGATGGACAGTTGCTCCTTAGGGGGGATGGGGGGGAGACATCTTCACTGAACCTGTTTGCCAGGATGTTGGCAATGTCTGTGGGTTCAGGGTATGTTTAGTCAGTATGCAGTAACTCACAGCATATCAGTGAGTGTCCACCCAGGTTCCTGACATAACTAAAGAAGGCCTTGTGATTGTCCTAAGTGTCTGGTGTAAATAGTCCATTAGAAGCAGGCCTTAGATGAATACATGAGTGATTGTAGCTTTCTGCTAGTACAGATCACAAATGCCTTCCCTGTCTGGGATTGTGCTCTATCATGTAGTAGCCTCCTCCTTTCGTTGTATAGCTTATTAATGGCCGGGGTCCACCAGACAGGTCCCCTGCCATTGGAGGAGTGAGTCTTGTTGTTATTTGGGATAGCATGATCCATGCAGTCCGGTAGGTGTACATAAAATCTGTTTGTAAAGGATTCAGCAGTCTGAGACGTATTTAACACTGTCCCTGGGTCTTTGAAGGATACCACCTTGGTTTGGAGAAGTGTGACATTTGCTTTTGAGAAGTTCACCAAGATTACCTACGATGGGTGTTGGGACGGGATATGGATGTCCAGTGAGATAAATGTATGGTCTGACCTTAACAATGAGGGGTATACCTCTGGTGTGGAACATAGTGTCCCCATGTTGGTGATGATCAGGTCCAATATGTTTTCCCCTCCTGTGGGTGTGGTGACCGGTTGTGCCATAGCATTTGAGTTTACAAATAGTAGCAACTGTTGGGCGAGGTTGTTGGGGCTTCAGTAGTATCCCCAGTCAATGTCTGGGTATTTGAAGTCACCCAATATAATGGTGTTTGGGGAAACCTTCATATTCTCCAGTGTTCCCAGGAAAGCCGAGTGTGGTTCCTGAGTTTGGGAGGGTGGTCTGTAGCAGGCTATGAACTTTAAGTCAGTTTTGCACACTGTTAGTTGCACATGTATGGTCTGCAATGCTTCGTGCAGTACTACTAACCTGGAGGTATGTGTATCTGTGATGTATATGGATACTCCCCCTATTTCTGTTGGCCATTCTGAGTCTTATGGTCAGAAAGCATGGTATAAAGTATAACCTGGTAGTGCAGGTGTACATTTGGGAGCCTGAACCAGGTGTCTGTTAGTGCACAGATATCGATATTCTCCATACTGAGGAGAGTCCCGAGTGGGCACATTTTGAGGGTAACACATCTGGTGTTGAGCAGCATTACCCTTAGTTTCTTCTACCCTGTAATGTCTATGGAGGTGGGTTTGTCTTTTGAGCCTCGCTTAAAAAAGGCACTATGGGGGTGGCAAGAGCATTAGCCAGTATTCGAAAGTCCAAGAGTGACAGGTGCAAGCTGTCCATAGCGAAGCTACGTGGCATATCAAGCATGTCACCCCAGGCTGACAGACACTGGATCCCCTTTGAATGACACCAATATGTTAGCCAACTGTTAAAAGTGATCATTTTGTCTGTATACTGTGACATCATTCTTGGTGAGTGTAAGATGCTACACAAGGTCAGGGTCATACTGGCCTGGGCTACATGATCAGAGAGTTCCTCTATGTATCATGTCATGTGGTCCAGAGAAGAACATCTGAGGTTATTCGCACCAGCATAGACAATGATGGAGCCATTTCTGTACTTGCCTTGGAGTGACCTGAGTGCATGTGTTATGTGGCGGATCCTGGCACCCGACAGACAGCTTCGGCCTGGTGAGTGGGACATCAGTGTGTCTGACAATAAGTGTCACCTATTACAAGTGTATTAGGTGTGTTGTCTAGCCCTAAGGGCAGTGACAATGTGGCACACTGACTTTGTGAACTATGTGATATGTGGGTATTGTAGTGGGGTAGCAGTTGTTTGTGTGTCTGCTTTGGAGGTCTCTGCTGCTTAGGCAGAGTTTATTTAGAGCCTTCGAGTATGTTTATGTGTGATAATGTAGTTTGATTGCTGTCACTATAGGTCTATGTGAGACTGGATTTGTGGTATGTGTGGTTACCTTCACCACCTGATAGACTGTGCCAGTCATGGGTCGAGAGAGCTCAGCCTCCTGTATGTCTATATAGTTGCATCTCTCACATATATCCGAGTTTGTTGGGAGGAGGAGAGGGTTGTCGGTGTACATAAGGCAGTTGTGACGTTGTGTCAAAATTCCAATATTCACCAGCTGGACTGGAGAGTACACATGAAACCGACCCCTGGACATGCCAGGATATTATGATGACATACTCTGTTGACTGATCACAAAGGATCAGTAGGGTGTTAAGTGTGCAAAAGAGTATAACAGGGGTTTAGTGCTCAGGTTTGTCGGTGTTTTGTAAAGAGTAGCTGCGAAGGAGTCCAGACTGAAACATGACACCTTCTTCAGCTATGTCATAAATAGCAATGTACACTCATATATGTCCTGAGTCAGGGCCAACTGTACCTGAATGACAATGCTGACATCCTGTCAGACAGGCCCATATATACATACCCACCTCCCACTGACGAAAGGCCCCATCATCATACCAGGAGATATCACATGTAGAATGGGTAAACAGCTCCCCCCAAAGCCAAAAGCATGGCAGCAATTGGATTACATTGTTTCCCTATATGTGTCATGAGTGAACTACAGAACAAACAGACCCTGCACCTGAACAGTCTGTTGAGACCTACCCTCTCCACAGGATCTGAAACCGTTGAATGTGTTACAGCAACATATGGCACTCCCCACAAGTGTTGGTGCACAACACACCATGGGAAGTATAGTCCAATAAGCCCATGAAGTCTGATCTGCAAGGCCATGGAGTCCATCATGATTGAAGTCATAAACAGAGCTAATGGAAGCTGAAAAACACACAACCCTACCAACTGTGGTACGTTCATGGGCAGATCATGGTTCCCAAACATGCTAGACTGTTTGCAAGGCAGCCACCCAGGACATACATCACTAAACGGAGCTACACATGTCCCTCATAGACTTTGAATAGCCCTTTATCAACATCCCAGATGAATATCCCTTTATCAACATCCCAGACACATGTCGTATCCACAAAATCAACAATCTGTGCATAAATATGTGTTGTCATATGAAGGAATGGCAACTTGTCCACAGATAGATCACACAAGCTAAGAATTGTGGGGTCCTGTACAAGCTGTTAACACCTGCTGCCCCACATGGTTCATTCCTGGGATTGCATAAAACAAAGTATACACACATTACCATGTCCAATCTGATGATGTCAGCATCCTACAAATATAGCAGGAGAAGAGAAACCACCCAGTAAAGCATATAGCGTGTCATGTTAATGCGTGTCTATCTAATATTATAACATCGTTAGGTAGGGGTTCAAAACCTCCAATTGTTGACTGTGTGTGTTGGGGGGTTGTGTATGTGTGTGTTTCCTTTGAGAGGCGTGCCCTATTTGGAGACTGGGAAAACACATTAAAAGAGGTACAATCCTCTTTGGAACGTCTGATGATGCCAGCATCCTACAAATATAGCAGGATAATACCAACCACCCCGTAAAGCATATAGCATGTCGTATTAATGCGGATCTCTCTAGTTTCATAACATAGCATATAGCATGTCGCATTAATGCAGATCTCTCTAGTATCATAACATAGCTAAGTAGGGGCTTGAATCCTGCAATTGCTGACTGTGTATGTGGTGGAGTGTGTGATTACCTTTGAGAGGAGTGCCCTTTTTGGAGACTGGGAAAACACATTAAAAGAGGTACATTCCTGTTTGGAAAGTGTGCTGATGTCAGCATCCTACAAATATAGCAGGGGAAAGCAAAGCACCCATGAAAGCATATAGTGTGTCGTGTTAATGCGTATCTTTCTAGTATCATAACATAGCTAGGCAGGGGTTGAATCCTGTAATTGCTGACTTTGTATGTGTGTGATTACCTTTGAGAGGAGTGTTCATTTTGGAGACTGGGAAAACACATCAAAAGAGGTACATTCCTCTTTAGAAAGTGTGCTGATGTCAGCATCCTACAAATATAGCAGGAGAAAACAAAACACCCAGTAAAGCACATTGTATGTCATGTTAATGCGTATCTCTCTAGTACCATAACAGAGCTAAGTAGGGGTTTGAATTGCTGACTGTGTATGTGGGGGGGGATGTATGTGTATGTGTGTGATTACCTTTGAGAAGAGTGACCTTTTTGGAGACTGGGAAAACACATTAAAAGAGGTACAAT
Source organism: Protopterus annectens (assembly GCF_019279795.1). Lineage (NCBI taxonomy): Eukaryota > Metazoa > Chordata > Ceratodontiformes > Protopteridae > Protopterus > Protopterus annectens. Next base: position 1,005,330,710 of record NC_056729.1, read on the forward strand.
CCTCTTTGGAAAGTCTGATGATGTCAGCATCCTACAAATATAGCAGGATAATAAACAACACCCAGTAAAGCATATAGCATGTTGTATTAATGCTCATCTCTCTAGTATCATAACATAGTTAAGTAGGAGTTTGAATCCTGCAATTGCTGACTGTGTATGTGTGTGATTACCTTTGAGAGGAGTGTTCGTTTTGGAGACTGGGAAAACACATCAAAAGAGGTACATTCCTCTCTGGAAAGTGTGCTGATGTCAGCATCCTACAAATATAGCAGGAGAAAACAAAACACCCAATAAAGCATATTGCATGACGTGTTAATGCGTATCTCTCTAGTGCCATAACAGAGCTAAGTATGGGGTTTGAATCCTGCAATTGCTGACTGTGTGGGGGTGTGTTTATGTGTGTGATTACTTATGAAAGGAGTGCTCTTTTTGGAGAATGGGAAAACACATCAAAAGAGGTACATTCCTCTTTGGAAAGTGTGCTGATGTCAGCATCCTACAAATATTGCAGGGGGGGGGTGTTTCCTTTGAGAGGAGTGCCCTTTGTGGAGACTGGGAAAACACATTAAAAGAGGTACAATCCTCTTTGGAAAGTCTGATGATGTCAGCATCCTACAAATATAGCAGGATAATAAAAACAACCCAGTACAGCATATAGCATGTTATGTTAATGCGGATCTCTCTAGTATCATAACATAGCTAGGAAGAAGTTTGAATCCTGCATTGCTGACTGTGTATGTGGAGGGGTGTGTGATTACCTTTGAGAGGCGTGCTCTTTTTGGAGGCTGGGAAAACATATCAAAAGAGGTACATTCCTCTTTGGAAAGTGTGCTGATGTCAGCATCCTACAAATATAGCAGGAGAAAGCAACACACCCACTGTAGCATATAGCGTGTCATGTTAATGTGTATCTTTCTAGTATCATAACATTGTTAGGTAGGGGTTTGAATCCTGCAATTGCTGACTGTGTATGTGTATGATTACCTTTGAGAGGAGTGTTCATTTTGGAGACTGGGAAAACACATCAAAAGAGGTACATTCCGCTTTGGAAAGTGTGCTGATGTCAGCATCCTACAAATATAGCAGGAGAAAGCAAAACACCCAATAAAGCATATAGTATGTTGTGTTAATGCGTATCTCTCTAGTGCCATAACAGAGCTAAGTAGGGGTTTGAATCTTGCAATTACTGACTGTGTAGGCCAGGGGGGTATGTGTGTGATTACCTTTGAGAGGAGTGCTCTTTTTGGAGACTGGGAAAACACATCAAAAGAGGTACATTCCTCTTTGGAAAGTGTGCTGATGTCAGCATCCTACAAATATAGCAGGAGAAAACAAAGCACCCATTAAAGCATATAGCATGTCATGTTAATGCGTATCTCTCTAGTATCATAATATAGCTAGATAGGGGCTTGAATTCTGCAATTGCTGACTGTGTGGGGGTGTGTTTATGTGTGTGATTACTTTTGAGAGGAGTGCTCTTTTTGGAGAATGGGAAAACACATCAAAAGAGGTACATTCCTCTTTGGAAAGTGTGCTGATGTCAGCATCCTACAAATATAGCAGGAGAGGGGGGGGGGTTTCCTTTGAGAGGAGTGCCCTTTTTGTAGACTGGGAAAACACATTAAAAGAGGTACAATCCTCTTTGGAAAGTCTGATGATGTCAGCATCCTACAAATATAGTAGGATAATAAAGACCACCCAGTAAAGCATGTAGCATGTCGTGTTAATGCAGATCTCTCTAGTATCATAGGTTCATAGGTTCATAGGTTTATACTAGGCTATCTGCCCTAAGGCATTTATAAGCCTAGCCCAACTTTTTGTGGCTTACGCCACCCCTTATATGAAAAAATACTGTGCCCATTAGTTTGTTGTGCCTCTGTCCAGCAGTGACACAGAGATGATTCCCGGGGTAAACCTACGATCTCCCATCCACAGGTCTAGATTTCTCTTGAACAGAGTCAGCGAGGTGCTCTGCCTCACATGGACCGGGATTTTATTCCACAGCATAGGGAGTCTTTGAGTGATAAATCTATCCCTCCAGCACGTCCTATTTATATCCGTGCTAAGGTTTAAGTCGCTTGCTCTAGTGGTTTTGGTGGATTTGGATTTTTTGAGGTGGAGCATGTCCATTAATTCCGGGTTGGACATGGCCTTGTATGTCAGGCACATGTCACCTCTGAGCAGACGGTATGCGACTGAATAGAGCTGGAGTTTCTTCAATCTGGCAGCATATGACAGATTTTGGAGTCCCTTTATCCTTTTGGTGAGGAACTTTTGGGGTCTCTCCAATTGCTGCAGATGTCGGGTGAGATACATCCCGAATGGGGCATTGTACTCGATCATTGGTCTGATAAGTGAAGAGTACAGGGGAACAATGACCTCACTAGATCTGGATGTGAATCCCTTCATGATCAGGTGGGCAATGTAGAAGGTCTTTCTAACCACTTTAGCAACGTGAGTGTCAAAAGAAAGGCCACTGTCAACCTGGGTCCCCAGGTCCCTGATAACCTCTTCTGTGCTTAGTGGATTGCCACCTATATGGTAGCATGGGGTTACCTTGTTTTTCCCAAAGGGTATGACTATACATTTTTTGGCATTTAACTTCAGGCCACGGCTCTGGCACCAGCTATCTGTTTCAGTGAGTCCCTTCTGAAGGATATCCGTGTCCGATGCACTTTCCACTATGGCGCCCAGTTTGCAGTCGTCTGCAAACATTGTCAGCCAAAGTCCTCCCATGTTGGCTTGTACTTCTGAGAAGTAGATGCCAAACAATAGGGGGCCAAGGACCGAGCCCTTTGGGACACCACTTGTGACCGGCTTGGAGTCTGACACAGCGCCATCAACTCTAACCCTGTGGGTTCTGTCCTTAAGCCAGTTTGCAACCCATCTTGTGACATATGGGTTTACATTTAAGCTGGTAAGTTTTTCTACAATACCCGAGTGGGGTATTGTGTCGAAAGCCTTTGCAAGGTCAAGGTAGGCTGTATGGACTGCCTTTCCCTCATCAATGGCCTTGGTGACTGTTTCGAAGAAGTCGACCAAGTTCAAAAGGCATGATCTTCCCTTGACAAAGCCAAACTGGGTCGGGATCAATGTCTGCAAGTCCCCTATATCTTTGTTTATGAGCTCCATTATGATCCTCTCCATAGCTTTGCAGACTAGACTTGTTAAGCTTATGGGGTAATTACCAGGGTCCGTGAGGCGCCTTTGTGGAGTGGGACCACAGTTGCCGTACGCCACTCCTTGGGCACATATCCTGTGGTAAGGCTGAGATTAAACAGCTGCCTTATGTGCGGGTTTAATTCCTCATTTAGCTCGTGTAGCACACAGCCGGGGACACCATCCGGTCCCATTGATGCTGTGTTTTTAGCTTTAGAGAGAGCAGCTTTCACCTGCATTTGAGATGCCCGGGAGCCAACACTCGGCTGGGATAGTTATCTCTACTTTAGGGGGGGAGAGGGGGGTGAAGTTTGCACTGAACCTGTCTGCCAGTATGTTGGCAATGTCTGTGGGTTCAGTGATTTTTGTATCATTTTGGACTAATTCTGAGCATATCTGGGAGTTTCCACCCAGGTTCCTAACATAGCTGAAAAAGGCCTTATGATTGTCCTTTGAATCCATGGCAATTTTTCTCTCAAAATTGGCCTTAGTTGATTTTATGAGTGCTCGTATTTTTTTACTAATAATGATCATAACCTAGCTAGGTAGGGTTTTGAACCCTGCAATTGTTGATGGTGTATGTGGTGGGGTCTGTGATTACCTTTGAGAGGCGTGCTCTTTTTGGAGACTGGGAAAACATATCAAAAGAGGTACATTCCTCTTTGGAAAGTGTGCTGATGTCAGCATCCTACAAATATAGCAGGAGAAAACAAAGCACCCACTAAAGCATATAGTGCATCGTGTTAATGCGTATCTGTTAGAAAAATATGTATTAGTAATATGCATGCTTAATGCATTCGAGGTTTAAAAAATCCTGTTATGTCATAAAAATATCTGCAGTTATGATCTGCTTATGCTTTGGAAATTAACAGGAAAGCATTTGATTTCTGCTAGTATCATGAAAATAATAATAGATGTTTCATTTCTACTAATGTCATGAGACTTAAACAAAGAGTTATTGATTTTCTGCTTATGCCGAGAGAAAATACACAGCTGCAGAAGCTATTGATAATGAAAACAAAGGCTGCTTGAAAGTATAAACCGTAGTCAGCATTACTTGTACCTAAGCTAGAAATGTACCTTGAAATGTAACCCATATATATTAGAACTGCACAATTGAAGAATAGAAAGTTTGTAGTGGGCTAAAAATAAGCCCCAAGGCCAGGTTGTTTTTCTCAAATGTTTTTTCATAAATCCAGTCATGTCAGCAGGAAATCCAAGTAACATTTTCTATGTAACACATAGTGAGTTTTAAATCTGAACATGTCAGCAGGAAATCTAAGTAACATTTTCTGTAGAATAATACAAGAAGCTGTGTCTACCTACATCAACCATAGAAAAGTAACATTTCATAGAACTGTATAAAAGAAGCATACTGCTTACTAGTAATTTAGACAAAAACCTGTATCTGCATGTTTTGGCTCCTTGCTGCAAGTAATAAAAGGTGCCATACTTGAACCTTATGTGAATTGGTCTTTCAAGTTTTTTCCTTTGACAGATTGGTCCTTCAGACCGGAACCCTCACTTCACCTCGGATCAGACGGGCCAGGTGGTTGAAACTGTACAGGGAAGAAACCAAATTGGTTCTTCTTATTTGAAAAGCCCTCTGACTGAATTGTCGCACAAAAGAGGCCAGCCACTTTCTGATCTGCGACTGAAGGACGGGTCTCCACGAATCAGGTGATCAATCACATAGGTTCAGGTAAGGTGAATCTACTTTTTTCTGTTTTCTGTTTTAGATCAGGGACTAGATTTGTATTGTTTTTGTCAGGACTGTATTTTACAAGTCAGGGGCAGAAAAGATTACTGTCTTGTCATAGATCAGGAGAAACAGAATAGGTAGGCAGTCATTCTGAACAGACTATAACAAAATCCATGGTACCACGTTAAAAATAAGAGAAGTTACATAACGATCAAAAGGGTAGAACAAAATGGGTAATAATTGCACAAAAAGACCCCAAAATCCACCGTTAACCGAAGACGCAAAATACATGCAGTTGCAGCGCACTGACAACATTAAATATTATTCAAAATGGGTTAATAAATATGAATTTGATGGAAAATTAGAAAAATCCTCACTTATCAAACTTGTCAGACAGCTTAAAACTGATTCCAAAGGTTGGGTAAAAAAGCAACACAAATTAGGAATTCCTCATGCACACAGGTGGATTGAGGAAGTAAACCATAGGGAACAAAAGAACAACAATTCAAAAACAATGTTTTTAGATAAGAAGGACAATAACTTAGTAATAGCATTGGCCCCTCCACCTCCCTTACCAGAATATGAAGCAAGTGAACAGGTTAGTCCACCCCCACGATAGCCTGTTGTCACTGAAAATAGAGACATTGTAAAAGTAAAACCGTTTATTAGAGATCCCATTGGGACCAGGTCTCGAACACGGGCAGGTAAATCAAATGAAGGCATCGAGTTATATCAAATGGTTAAAAATTCACGGTCTATGAGTGAAGAAGAAATATGCCCACTTATAGAAGTACCTAATCCTCAGGCAGGACAAGACGGTCAGGACCCAACTATTTTAGTGTATAGACCTTGGACTCCGGAAGATATCCTGAAAGCCACTGAGGGAATTCCCCATCCAAAAGTTAATTTTAGAAAATTCTCAGAAGATTTACAAGGAATAAGGCTGAGTTATAACTTCAACGGAGAAGAGGTAGAAAAAGTAGTTAAACAAATTGTGGGACCAGATTGGCACATGATTAGTGGCAACTGGAATCCCCGTGACGCTGCATACAAACCCCTCCCACATAGCAGCGCAGAACTAGACAACAGAGTAAAAGGTCTTACAGACCGCATGTCTGAAAAATGGAAGCCTAGGGCAGACTGGACTTGCATTAATCAATGCATCCAACATGAAGGTGAAACTATTGACCGATATTATGCCAGATTATTAGAATGTTTTAATAACCACTGTGGAATGCAGGTTCCTGAAGATCAAACACAAGATTCCCCATATGAACAGCAGTTAAAGAATGCATTCTTAAAAGGCAGTATTGCACCCATAAGCAGTTTTATTACAAAACACATGGTAGACCATTGTACAAGCAGGTTACAGTCATTACTTGAATATGCTAGGCATGCCGAAAGGCATTTTAATAGCAAAAAGAAAAAGAAAGCTCAGGTATTTTCTGTAGAAGATGGAGCAGAAGTTTATGTAGTACAGTCCGGGAAAAAAGGGCAAGAAAAATGCACAGGGAAACAAACAATCTGATCAACGATCAGAGGACTTTGAAGGGTGAAAGAAAAGGGGTGAATGTTTCAAATGTGGTAAAAAGGGACATTTGGCAAAGGATTGCAGGAAAAACAAGAAGGCAACCTGGGAAGACAAGGAGGGTGAGGACTGACTATATGATAGTCAGGAATCACTAGAAGGGGATAGTGGGGAAAGGACAAATGAGAATGTGATAGAGGGGGTAGAGGATGTGACAGAAGAGATAGAGGAAGTGCAAGAAGCTAGTGACAGTGAAGAAAATGAAATATTGGACCTAGCTTTATTGAGCCTGGAGCTCTATTTAGCAGACACAAAACCAGAAGTTACACTCTTGGTAGAAGGGAGGGAAGTCAAATTCTTGTGTGACTCAGGGGCATCACGAACCCTGATGCATCCCTCCAAACTGCCAAAAAACACAGAGTCACCTGATTACATACTGGTAAAAGCAGCTAATGGGCAGCTGTATCAGGAGCCCCTCTCCCGTGATATTGCAATAATTGATCCTGTTTCAGGATTGACTCAGAAAAGCAAAATTGTTGTTTCTGCAAAATGCCCAGTAAACCTCTTGGGCAGAGACCTTATGCAACTAATTGGTATAGCAGTAGTCCCAACCATGCAGGGTATGGAAGCACAGTGACAAATTAGTACCTTTGCAGTGCAATTGGACGATGAAATGTTTTATTGGTACAGCCAGGACTTGGTTACGACTGGTCCAGGGACTGTGACCGAAGAGTTAATGAATGTAGCCATCAGCAAGTTCCCCTCCCTTGACATTGATAAGCAACACTTGTTGCACTGTACCCTGCATTATTGTAACACAACAGGATCTGATAAGGAATATGAGCAAGAATTATTTAAAAATCATGCAAACAGATTGATATTACTTAACCTGTACTGGGACACAGAAGGGAACAGTGTAGCCAGCTGTTCATTGCCCTAGGAGTTCTTTACACTTTATAAATCTAATCGATTACCACATGTTAGCTTAACTAAGGACAAAAACATAGAATGGGCAGACCTAGGAGAAAAAGTCACGACATGGGAGAAACAGACAGAATTAGAATTGTCAAAGCAGGGAATACAAATACAGAAGTTGAATTGGATAACTCAGGCGCACCCAGCCCTACACTTGCAGTCTAGCAAGGACAGCTGATTAGCACTCCTATTAAAGGAGGAAGAGAATGCCTTACAGAATATACCAGAAACTCTCTGGTCAACAGGAAAGTCAGATGTAGGACTTATTCGTACAGCAGGACCAGTAACTATCACACCAAAGTCAGCATTTAGACCACAGAAAAGACAGTATCCCTTAAGAAAAGATGCAGAGGCAGGAATAAAGCCTCTTATAGCAGCCTTACTTAAAGGGGGAATACTGGTAGAATCTCCCGATTCACCATGTAATACACCCTTATTTCCAGTTAAAAAAGCAAATGGAGAATGGCGTATGGTCCAAGATTTACAAGCTGGAAATGATGCAGTGATACCAAGGGCACCTACGGTGCCAGACCCACACACCCTGTGGAATGATTTAAAACCTCAACAGAAGTATTTTTCTGTGGTAGATATCAGCAATGCATTCTTTTCGATACCGATGCACCCTGACAGCCAGTATTGGTTTACATTCACATTTCAGGGGAAAAGGTATACATATACGTGACTACCACAGGGATATTGTGAAAGTCCAACAATATTCTCACAAGAAATGGCAAGCAACTTGGCGGGATTTACCCCACCAAGAGGCAGTCAGATTTTACTTTATGTTGATGACATCTTGCTGGCGCCCCCCACCCAGCAAGATTGTAGAGAAGATACCATAGCGCTATTACGATTTTTAGCTGCTGAAGGACATAAGGTAAACAAAAATAAACTGCAGCTTTGGAAAAAACAAGTCAAATACCTAGGATATGTAATATCCAAGGAAGGTAGAACATTAGATGAGGACAGAAAAGTAGCAATTTTGCAAGCACCAAAACCCACTACCAAGAAGGAAATGATGTCCTTCCTGGGTACAACTAATTTTTGCCGGAGCTGGATTCCAAACTATACCTTGGAATCTGCACATCTGACTGACCTGATATATAAAAAGCCTATGGCAGCACAGGATTTGTTACAATGGACACCAGAGGCAGAATCTGCTTTCTGCAAACTGAAACAGTTAATAGAGTCCTCATTGGTTCTGGGATTACCAAACTACCATAAACGTTTTTTCCAAACTGTAGATTGTAAGCAAGGTTATATGACATCAGTGTTAACACAACAGCATGGGAACAAGCAACGCCCCATTGCTTACTATTCATCACAACTAGACCCAGTGGCACGGTCCTTACCCCACTGTGTACAAGCAGTAGTTGCAGCTGCAATGGCAGTACAGGCATCGGCCTCAGTAGTTTTATTCCACCCTCTCACTTTGAGAGTGCCTCATGCAGTCACGATTATTTTACTGCAAGAGAAGGTAGCATATCTTTCCCCTGCTAGGCATCTTTCCTGTATGACTATATTGTTGAGCCAACCTCACATGACAATTGAACAATGCACAACTTTGAACCCTTCTACCTTGCTCCCAACCCCTGCAGATGGCACACCACACTGCTGCCTGCAGGTAATTGAGCAAAAGACACTACCTAGAAAAGATCTCACGGATGTCTCCTTGGATGATGCCGAGGTGACATACTACGTGGATGGTTCGTGCAAAAGGGGTCCTGCAGGACAGAACCTAGTAGGATATGCAGTAGTTTCTGACACTGAGATTATAGAAGCCAAACCTTTACCACACAACTTATCTGCACAGGCAGCAGAATTGATTGCCTTGACACGGGCATGTACCTTAGCAAAGGGTAAAAGTGTAAACATTTTTACTGACAGCCAGTATGCTTTTTCTACTGTACATGTTTTTGCGCAACAGTGGAAAAACTGAGGAATGATAACATCTACTGGCAAACCTATCAATCATGCACAGTTTATTTTAGATTTTTTAGAATCTATTCAGTTACCTCAGAAAGTAGCTATTTGTAAATGCACAGCTCACACCAAGCAACAAGATAGGATTTCAAAAGGTAATGCGAGAGCTGATACAGCTGCAAAACAAGCAGCTTCTGAAGTATTTCTTTTAAATGAGGAACTACAACCCTCTGAGATTTTAGACTTGGAAATGTTAAAGACAATGCAGACACTCACTATGCAAGCTGAAAAACAAAGATGGGTAAAACTAGGAGCAATTCTCAAAAAGGGGCTGTACATCTCTAAAGAAGAGAAACCGATACTACCATCTAATTTGTTTAGATATGCAGCTTTGTTGAGCCATGGGCAATGCCATGTCTCAACAGGGGGGATGGTATAGCTGGTGAACCAAGTGTTCACAACGTACGGATTTACAAACTACTCTAAAAAATGTTGTTTGATGTGCCAAATTTGTAACAAACATCATGCACAAGGGGCGTTAAAGCCCAAGCAAGGGAGTTTCCCTACACCACCATATCCATTTCACACTATCTGTATGGATTTCATAGAATTGAACAAATGTGAAAATAAAAAGTATTGTCTTGTCATTGTAGATATGTTTTCCAGATGGGTGGAAGCCTTTCCAACCAAAAATCCAGATGCAGTCACGGTGGCAAAAGTTCTTGTCAAAGAAATCATCCCTAGATTCGGCATTCTGGAAAGGATCTACAGTGACAATGGTACACACTTTGTAAACCAAACCATACAGCAGTTAAGTAAGCATTTTGGTATTTCTTTAAAAATCATTGTGCATACCATCCACAATCTGCAGGGCTAGTTGAGAGGCATAATGGAATATTAAACAATAAATTAAGAAAATTAATAGCTGAGACAGGAAAGAACTTGGTGTATTGTTTACCCCTGGCACTGCTGAGCATGAGAACTGTTCTGACTGCAAAAGGATTGACTCCTTTTGAAAAACTGTTTGGAAGGGCTTATTATACACTCCAGTGGAAACTTCTCATGCCAGCAGACCAGGAAGCTGACTATACACTAGCTGAATATATGAGAAATTTGTTGAATTCTAAACATCTGTTGCAGTCTAATTCTGTTTCAGATAAAGAACAAACTGAAACATCGGAAGTGGCAGTGATCCCAGGGGACTGGGTTTGAATGAAAAACATTAAAAAGAAAAATTGGACGTCACCAAGGTGGGAAGGTCTATACCAGGTGCTTCTTTCGACACCCACTGCAGTCAAAATCGCAGAGCAAGTCTCGTGGATCCACCTGACACACTGCAAACTAGTTAAGAACTTTGAACTGGACAAAAATCTTACCTCTCCATCGGGGCCCTCAGCACAAAGTCTGGCTACAAAGGGAGGGCCAGATCAATAGGACTGATCCGTCTCAACCCCAGTGAAGAAACCATCAGTGCTGAAGGTCCTATTAGGGCAGAGAGTGAGATCACATGTCAAAAGCAAAAATGATAGAATCCAGAAAAATCCAAATAAAGCTACTCGGGAGAGTCGGAGAAAACAGGAATGCAGAACAACCATTTCCTTAGAAAGTATTGCATAATCATCCTGTTGACTGTACTAGTGACAATAATCTTTTTGTTGTGGCCATTCCTTTTCCCAGTCACACAAACTGAACTGAATAAACGTGGAGAGTTGCACATAGAGTGGCACCCAAACTTCAACACTTACCAGGCAATCAAATATGTGTATGCTGAGACCTTCAATGTTTCGAATTGCTGGATTTGCACAGCTTTGCCAACAGCATACGGGGGGTTATTGTTACCTTCAGTCCCCCTAGGAGCCAACAATACCTGGGAAAATTTAGTCTATGATACATCAGATGTTACATCACAAGATAAAGTAGCATTGCACTTGTCTGTTCGACAGAAGGGGACTGTGTGTTTTTACAAAAATGATACAGTTCAGGTGGGTTGGAGCAATTGCAATGTGACTGTTCAGTAAGGATGCTACAATAAAACTGATAACACAAGTTCCTATTGCAACACAAGCTATGATTCATTTTTTGAACTGATGCATAGGACAACTGATGAAGTAAGACATAATGCTGACCTCTATAAACAACTGATTATAGTTGACAAAAAATGTTTCATCCAGAGCCAGGACAAAGTTACTACCAAAGTAGAAGACTGTTATTTTGTATGTGGTAGGAAAGCATACAAGTGGTTACATGAGAATTGGTCCGGAAGTTATTATTTGGGGTACCTGATTCCGGTCATACGACACACAGCAGTTTTGCCTCAGGGGAAAATTCAAAATTTTCGACGAGAAATCAAGAAGCCTGTCAATCCAGTAGGGCAAATCAATGCGGGCTGGAAAAACCATCATGCTGTGGGCCTAGGGAAAAATGGACAATCGCATATGGACTTGGGCGATACCATCATCTCGTGGGCAGGTATATTGACAGCATATGGAGCAACAAAATCGATCTAGGAACTGAGAAAACTGTCTAAACTTCTCGAAATAATGAGCAATGCAACCTTTTCTTCTCTAAAACTGGTGACTGATGAACTGACTGCCATGAGAACTGTAGTGCTTCAAAACTGCATGGCCCTCAACTTCATTTAATCCAGGAGGAGTGCTGTTCGTATATTCCTGACCACAAACATGAGATAGACAATCACCTTGAGGTAATTCAGCAATTGTCGGCTATGACCAAACCAGGATCAAATCCATTGACGGACTTTTTCCAGAGATTGTTTGCAGGGTGGGGCAGTATCCTGATGAACATCCTGATTGCCATCTGTGTAGGAATGATCCTACTGGTGGTATGTGTTTGCTGCTGCATCCCCTGCATGAAAAGACTGATTAAAGACTTTATAGACATGTCAGTTTCAGAAACCTTATACCAAGGTGCTGAACTTGAAGAATTGTTGAAAAATTGAAAATGCTTTCATAAGTTTAAACTGAATGACTCTGTTAACTGCAAATCCTGAGTAGGAAGAGGTTAGGGGAAGAAAAACTGTTTATGCTTATTTTGAAAGTAGAATAAAAGTATTAAAAGGGGGGAAATGTTAGAAAAATATGTATTAGTAATATGCATGCTTAGTGCATTCGAGGTTTAAAAATGGTTAACACATTTATTCTGTTCACACTGCATGAATCTGCACGAGCTACTAGAGACATTCCAATCCTGTTATGTCATAAAAATATGTGCAGCTATGATCTGCTTATGCTTTGGAAATTAACAGGAAAGCATTTGATTTCTGCTAGTATCATAAAAATAATAATAGATGTTTCATTTCTACTAATGTCATGAGACTTAAACAAAGAGTTATTGATTTTCTGCTTATGCCAAGAGAAAGTACACAGCTGCAGAAGCTATTGATAATGAAAACAAAGGCTGCTTGAAAGTATAAACCGTAGTCAGCATTACTTGTACCTAAGCTAGAAATGTACCTTGAAATGTAACACATATATATTAGAACTGCACAACTGAAGAGTAGAAAGTTTGTAGTGGGCTAAAAATAAGCCCCAAGGCCAGGTTGTTTTTCTTAAATGTTTTTCATAAATCCAGTCATGTCAGCAGGAAATCCAAGTAACATTTTCTATGTAACACATAATGAGTTTTAAATCTGAACATGTCAGCAGGAAATCTAAGTAACATTTTCTGTAGAATAATACAGAATGCAGTGTCTAACTTCATCAACCATAGAAAAGTAACATTTCATAGAACTGTATAAAAGAAGCATACTGCTTACTAGTAATTTAGACAAAAACCTGTATCTGCATGTTTTGTCTCCTTGCTGCAAGTAATAAAGGGTGCCATACTTGAACCTTACGTGAATTAGTCTTTGAAGTTTTTTCCTTTGACAGTATCTTACTAGTATCATAACATAGCTAGGTAGGGGGTTTGAATCCTGCAGTTGCTGACTGTGTATGTGTGTGATTACCTTTGAGATAAGTGTTCATTTTGGAGACTGGTAAAACACATCAAAAGAGGTACATTCCTCTTTGGAGAGTGTGCTGATGTCAGCATCCTACAAATATAGCAGGAGAAAGCAAAACACCCAGTAAAGCATATAGCATGTCGTGTTAATGCATATCTCTCTAGTGCCATAACAGAGCTAAGTAGGGGCTAGAATCCTGCAATTGCTGACTGTGTATGTGTGTGATTACCTTTGAGAAGTGTGCTCTTTTTGGAGACTGGGAAAACACATCAAACGAGGTACATTCCTCTTTGGAAAGTGTGCTGATGTCAGCATCCTACAAATATAGCAGGAGAAAACAAAACACCCTAATAAAGCATATAGTGTGTCGTGTTAATGCGTATCTCTCTAGTATCATAGCATAGCTAGGTAGGGGCTTGAATCCTGCAATTGTTGGGTGTGTTTATGTGTGTGATTACCTTTGAGAAGAGTGCTCTTTTTGGAGAATGGGAAAACACATCAAAAGAGGTACATTCCTCTTTGGAAAGTGTGCTGATGTCAGCATCCTACAAATATAGCAGGAGAAAACAAAACACCCACTAATGCATATAGCGTGTCGTGTTAATGCGTATCTTTCTAGTATCATAACCATAGCTATGTAGGGGTTTGAATCCTGCAATTGTTGACTGTTTATGTGGGGCGGATGTGTGTGAATACCTTTGAGAAGAGTGCTCTTTTTGGAGACTGGGAAAACGCATCAAAAGAGGTACATTCTTCTTTGGAAAGTGTGCTGATTTCAGCATCCTACAAATATAGCAGGAGAAAACAAAACACTCAGTAAAGCATGTAGCGCGTCGTGTTAATACATATCTCTCTAGTATCATAACATAGTTAGGTAGGGGTTTGAATCCTGCAAACGCTGTGTGTGTGTGTGACACTGGTGGTCAACGCGGTGCGGATTTTGCTTTTACTATGATATGACATATCAGGATTAAAACAGTATGTGCATTGCACACATCGGGTATCTGTGTGGCAAATAAATATATGTACATGTGACCTCAATTAGTACATAGGTGTGAAGCCTGCATACTACATGAATACATTTGTTTCCTTTGACAGATTGTGCCGCTGCTTCGCAGATTGTAGGTCACATACGTATGTATGTGACAAGGCCGGCCACTGTAGTGATCTGTGACCAAGGTCATCTGTGCCACACACACCCATGACAGTTACTATAGAGTAGTGTGAGTAAGGGTACATGCCTGGGGTATATGTCAGACATGTTCATACACAACAACGTCTGGCAATAATGGACAGTCATTATAGGTGTACAACAGCCTTGTGGATATGCATACAGGTCCCTAATGTCTTATGTGATACACCGAGGGACTCCACAATACCTCTGGATATGTGGATACCAAGGGACAGATGACATAACACTTGGCTGTATGTACACATTGCTACCCAACATACATGTTGGGGGCTACCATCTATGTGGTACTGTCGGGATAGCATGTATAGTAAATGTGGATGACTATGCTATAGTTGGCTTAGAGCTATACAGCATGTGTCAGACAACAGGTATCTGTCTGTATGATACCCTTGTGTAGGATATGTGTCCCATCCAGAGAATGCATTGTAGGCCAATGCATGCATTTACAGATATGGATGGACATATCCCTAGTGTGTTTGCATGTACCTAAGAAGGCAGGTGTGGTCCCAGGAATGGGTGGCGGTCAGTACCACTGGGTACTGTTATAGTATAGTACCGGAAGGATCCAACTGTTACTGAGTTCCCCACATGTGTGTGTCAGTTGTCAGGACATCAACTAATCATTGGTTATGGTCAAGCTGTTGAGGTTGTGTATACTACCAGAATGCAAAACATTGACAGATGTTAACAGTATCACCCACAGCATAGTGTCAAACCATGTCATACACACACGTGTACCCATGTTAGAACATATCTGTAGTAGAATGCATACTGGCCATCGAGAGATACTATGAGATGTTAATATGTAATACAGGGTATGTCACATGTCCCATCTGTCCACTATGCACGTACATGCAGACAGTGCACACCCACCATGTTCACAGATGTACACCTGCTACTCTGTACTGCACACATCACACACGTACTGTGCACGCACTGACACATGCTGGCAACACTATACACTTCAGCCACGTGGCACATGGGCAGACAATACATACTCAGACTTAACACTCATGTAAACAATGCTACATTCACAGTCATAGCTTTGATGCATCATGCCTGCTCAGATATACCTATAAGGATATCATTACACTGTCCTGTTGACAACATGCTAATATTGCTACACTGATATAATGCCACCCTGTGCATCAGCACCATGTTAGCCTGTTCCTGCATCAATGTTACAGCTCCACCATGTGGCTGCCATATATGGAAAGTTACTGTACCTGCCAGGCTGTGCAGATCATTGTCTCTGGCCACGGACACAGTACCTGTGCCTGGCAGGGTTGCTACAGACAGTATCGGGTACCAACCCTGACTGGGTACTATCATCAGAGGCAGAGGTATGTCGAGTGGACCCATGTCCCTGCTGGGACTGGCTAGAGCCACATGCACATGGTCAACTAGGACGGTCAAGGCATTGCTGGGGCTGGTACTGCCATTACGGGAGCAGCTGTGATCTGTGGGCCGTCCGTGACAACTGCCAGCTGTTGATGTTGCTGGCATATGTCCGCGTCGACATCTCAACCATCCTGCACAGTCCTGGCTCATGGAAAACACATTGTAGAGGGCAACTAATGTCTCCCCCCAATGTCTATCAATGACCTCAGTGTAATTCTGGATGGCACCGGCAAGGTCATGGATGCTGTCATTGATAGTGGTGTAATGGGCCCTCTGCGCCCTTAGTCCCTGTCTGATGTACCGTTCCATATGTGCCTGTGCCTGCATTACAGCCCGGAACATACTTGAGGTCATAAGACCTGTGGGGGCATGTCTGCCAGAGGCATTATGACCCGCGGTGCTCCCATGAGAACCCCTGGACATCCGCCTATGTGGTACCATTCCAGTAATCTGGGTATTGCTGCTGTGAGGGGATGCAAGTGCCATGGATACCACACTATCCTGGTCAATGCCAACTGTATGCTGTTCCTTGGCTAAGGCCAATGGTGATAAGGGATGTATTGGCAGTATGAGTGTGCGCATAGATGGGTTGGAAAGCTGTGTACTGTCGATTGGCGGACCATGTCAAACTTGCCTGTGCCACAATACATGTCTCATCATCTCCACTATTTGTGGCAGTGACTTCACGTTCCCTGCTGCATTTACATTCAGCCAACCCAACCTCAGCACCTGTGAGAGGAAGACAGGAAACACACTTTACAATCTGTACATGATGTTAGCACACGTGAACACATGCACACATGCACACATGCACAAACACACACATGCACACATGCACACATGAACACATGCACACATGAACACATGCACACATACACTACTCAGTCAAGTTGAGACACACACACACACACACACACACACACATACACACACACACACACACACACACACACCAACAGCAATACGGAACATACCCATTAGTGGTTGATGGTGCAGTACAGTATCACAAGCCAAAGAGTCCTATCACACGTGTCAGCGTGCAGGATGCGTGTTGCTCAACAGCATGCAGTGCGAGTGTGGAGAGTCCTTGTTGATAACAGTATACATGTCTTTGATGCATGTGTGTTGTTCAATGATTGGCCTCACCCTGGAACACAACGTGTACATGGACATAACATACCCACTCATAGGTATACATACCATGGCCAGATGCACACAACTGTCAGGTGTATAGCAATGAATGCTATGTGTAGTACTGTAGTTACTGTAACTGGATGTAGTGTAGTGCCATGAGCCATCATCAGGCAGCATCATGTGGTCAACCAAGGCCACTAATGTATGTCACACTGGCAACTATCTTGCTGTGCCTGACCTGCACCACTTTGGCTACATTAACCATTTCACAGCCAGTTGTTACATGGGTATGTAAGGTGTTCAATAGGGAGCATTGCCTCACATGAATGTGTTGTGTGTTGTAGCGTGTCACACTGCCCCATGATAGTCGTCTACCCCCAGGTATAGTATGTGTGCTGTGTTGTTGACATTTGGGAAACTGGAGTATGACCTTACAGCAGGTGTCTACATACGCCATGTGTATCAAATTACTACTAACTGCATATGACAAAGTGGTGTATGTTGTGTGCATGTGTATTGACTCTGCCTATACAATGTCTACTACAGTGTACCACAATTGGTTGGGATGCTCTGTGTATTGCATGTGTTTGAGGCGGATACTCATGTTACTGGGATGTACATAGTCCCACAGAGAATATGCAGAGCATGCATTATGTGTAGGTGTTTTACATGTGTATATGGCCTACAGGTCTCCTATGACATGCACATGTTATATGCTATATTAAATGTAGAACACTCACCAGCATGGGTGTGCTGTCCTGATATCACACCAGAGGGACCTACAAGGATATGACACAGTTTGTCAGTGGCAACAACTATGGTATTGCTGCTGTGTGTTTGCAATTCCACAGTAGTACAAGAGGTGACAGTCACAGGCATACAAATTATGTTCCAAATTATCAGTATTGCATGACACCAGGCTCCACATCTTCTGATACACAGTACACAGCTGGTAAATGCATGTTCTAACAATTGATCTAACAGTAGTCTACAGATATGCCATGTTACCTGCACGCTCTGTATCTACGTGCTGGGTGACTCCGGCCTCCATGATGATGCATGTCTGTTGTACTGCTTGTCCAGGAGCCACCATGCTGAGGAGCAGCTCTTCCACTCTGGTGAGGGGAGGATTTGTTGATGCACCACCACCTGTGGCAAGCTGTCTGTGGACATTGGAGGCATGCTGCCGGACATGTCTGATTAAATCACTGCAGTGATGGCGTACCTGCTCATACGTCTGGTTATGCATGCCTACATCATTCACCCGATGGACAACATCCTGCCACAGTGCAGTGCATCCATGCTGGTCCTGGCTAGATCTGGAAAACAGCAAGTTGTAATGGTGTACCAGGGCATCATAGATGACCTCCTCCTTCTCAGGGGAATAGGTGGCTTCCTGTTGAGAGACATATTCCTGTAAGACAATAAAACAGTCATTGTGAGCATGTCATGTGGCACACTTAACATGCTAAAGTACACACATCAATGAAATTCCATATATAGCAACCTATTGGCTGTCAGTAGATACACACCTGTCATACCACATAGGAATGCTCAGCCCACAACTGCCTGACAGTGCCTGGCACATACTATATTCCAAAACATGTTCTGCACAGCAACAAAGTGGAACCAGTATGTAAGACTATACAACAGTACATGGCACACTCTATGTAACACAATGCACCACCTAGCCACAGAGGGTGTGTATGAAGCTAATGCATGCAGACATTTGTCATCCATTGAAATGAATGTTAAGTACAGTTTAAATACTATCAGTACACCATGCTACTTGTTGATAGCAGACCCCTCAGTAACAAATGTGCACATTCATCACTATAGGTGGCATACTGCTGTAATACACTACACATGTTGCTAGATATGCACATATATCCTGTGACACACATACCACCAAGGCCATGTTACAGGCATACTCACACACACATCTGACATATCTACATAGGTATGGCAACCCAGATCAGTTTTACCTGTGTAACATACAGTACTGTGTGTCAGCACCTACAAAACCTCATGCCTGAGGTTTGTAATGTGTGAGGACTACGGGTAACAAACAAAACAGTGTGTCCAAGCAATGTGAATGTAAACCATTCTGTGCTGTTTAGGCCTACAGCTTCAGGTAGTACTACTGTTCATACAGGATTTGTATTCACTAGTGTTACCAATCAATAAGCATACATGTACTGCTTAAGATTACAATGGCACACTCCGGTCAACACCATGGGACTACATCACACCATATGCCTTACTGCTTTTCCTGCTAGCAATAGCATACGTATCCTTTGCTGGGATTTGAGCTACAACACTACATACCATGATATACACTGTTTCACACTAGGCTATCACACATATATACAACTTTGACACATTCATCTACACATTCACCATCACACCCAGTCAACCTTAACTAGCCAGTAATGCAACAAGTACATGCGTGTGTGTATCGGGTCCTAGGTAGCTAAAAGGCTATTATCCGTAGGACCTATGGAAGCATAGCCATATGGTACCCTGCCCTTCCACACCCATGTAATGTAGGTTCATGTGCCCCTGTCATGCAGAGCCACAGTGGTGACTCCCGGGTTGTGTTTCCTATCTCACACCCACTCATCATGATTATTCATGACAACTGCTAATGAGGACCTTCATTTGCTATTGATAGGTGGTTAGTTCCAGAGTATGGTATGTGTCTGAGATGATAATGTACCACTCCAGCATGTTCTGCTTTTTCACGTTACAAGGTTTAGATCAGTACAGTGTGTAGCTTGTATGGAGTGTAATCAGTATATATGGAGCATGTGGAACACCTGTGGGTTTGGCATAGCTTTGTATGTTAGGCAGAGGTTGCCTCTGGGTAGGCAGTAGGTGACACAGTGTAGCTGTGGTTTTGTAGGACAGTCTGCATAGGGCATCTGTTTGAGTCTGGTAATACTCTTTGTGAGGTATGTGTCTGGCGTCTGCTGTCACTGTGGATGTCTTCTGAGGTACATACCAACAGGGCCAATATACTCTATGATGGGTGTTATGACTGATGAGTACAGTGGAACACTGACTTCTTATTCCATGGATGACACACCTTTTCTGTTGACATGTAGACCTTACTCAGTTTACATGACTAGTGTGACACTGTGATTATCAATAGGGACACTACTGTCCACCTTTGTCCCATAATCTCTCATCACACTTTCGGTGTTGAGTAGACTACCACCTATGTGGTAGGTCATGGGTACAGGGTTATTAACATGAGGGATGGCAATACGTTTGCAACATTGAGCTTGGCTGTACATATGAACATCCATTGGTGTACATATAGATATACATATAGGCACATATACAGTCCACCTTTCATGGTGGGAATACCAATTATGCAAAGGTTGAGAGGGATGAAGTTATGTAATGATATTGCACAGTCTTGTGCAGAATGCATGGAAGGTAGTCTCAGCCCATGTACCTTTAGCAGGACCCCCTATCTGGAAGACTACAACCTGAGGAATCATACCTATGGCGTTTAAACACCACATGTCATATGCCAGCACAGTATGCTGTCTTGTTTGCCACACACTACTGCCTACATATAAACATGCACATAACCTGCAACAACATATAATTGTCCACCCTTCACAAACAGTTGCAGTATGTCTCTTGCTCTATGCACATGTTCAGATGCTAATTTATCAGACACATACATATCTCTCCATATGTGCGTGCCATACACACACAGGGTCCACACTGTTGTAAGTCTGTACACCTCACAGATGACCTGTTGGCACTTGCTACAACATGGACGCTTGTCACATGTGTGCATACAGTAATAGTACAGGGAGTATATAGAGCTAGAAATGATAACACTACTATACTAGCCTGGTACAGCAGTTGCCAATGCTGAGCTACAAATTATGTTACTATCATGCATGTCTTACTCTGCCACATCCAAGTTTATATAGGTGTTTGCACTACTCCCCCAAACTGCCATTATACGCAGTACTGTACAGACCATAGATAACATGTTCAGATGTTCGACATATAATGCTGAGATACATATGTCACAGTTATGTCCCACTGCACACAGCTACACACTAATTTGTCCATGGCAGTAGTTATGCATGGCATCACTGCATACATACCTACTGCTGCCACTTATGCATGTTTCTGAGTATGTACAGTACTATTCATAATCATCTACTACTTGCCGATAACTACAACTCTGTTACATACCTGTTACTCACTGTCAGGTCCATCTGTGTATGCTTTACAAGTTTTTTTTTTTTTTTTTTTTTTTTTTTAAGTAAAGTGTTTTACTTATTAGTTGTTATTGGTTATTAATTACATTTTTTTCTTAATTAATATATTTAGTTTTTCAAGAAGTAAATATAATATTTAATGAAGTAAGGCTTCTGTATTCAGTAATAGAGTTTGTCAGTATTTGCTGACACATGCAATGTAATGATTGCATGTGGGGATAGCAAGTACAATCTGCTTTTATAGTTATCTGGGCATGTGCATGTGATGCCCTCTGCACCAATTGGTGCCCAGCATTTGGTAAATGCATACAGCCTGCTGTGTGGTAATTGCAGTACTCACTGTCATATCAACCCAATGCTATACATTGCTTAGGTATGTAGGCGTAGCCCTTTCAGATTTCCAGAGTGGGGCCCATGCTTGTTTGCTGTGGACACTGTTGTGTAAGTCAGAAGGTTGGTATGCTTCCTATATCTGAAGCTAGAGGTGTAGACAGTGATGTACGTATTGTACTCAGGCCTGACTGTTGCCACTTACAGTACAGAGCTATCAGTGTAGAGTTTAACTCACCCCTACAAATGCTTACACAACATTTCTGTGACTATGTAGTTTCTTTTCCACTCATATAAGTAACTGCCATACAAACATAGTTATTGAGAAGTATTCTTTTGGCACATGAACTGTTTGTGAACTGTTATACTGTGCATATTAATGTAGGCACTTCTGCAGGGTTTGTGGTTTTATTGTTGACATTAGCACAGAGTTCACAGGACAACTGCACAATTCCAGTACTGTGTATGCCTACCTACATCCTTGGTAGACCCTAAACACACAAGTGTATTTACAGTGTGGGGGGGTTGTTGACATACAGAGAGCATTATGTATTATTGTGTGAATATTATCTTACTGGACTTTAAGGACTGGTGTGTACCTGTTGGTTCATCAAGGCAGGTGGTCTGTCTGCGTAGTTCCCAACTGTGAACCTATCCAGATGGTAGTTAAATGTTACACTGTTATTCTTTGTCTGTGCAACCCACAGGTGTTTTCATCACTAGTACAATGGCATTGTTACAGTCAGTTGCTACCAGTACATGGCTACATCCTTTGGTATTTCAGTGTTGTACTCCTACATAAGGGTATGCTTGTGGAAGTCCTATCACAGCTATTTGCAGTATGTGTAACAGCAGGATAGCTGCTATGCCTGTGTGTTTGTGCCTCTGCCAGGCCTATGAAACACTCAGATACATCTTTGCATGGAGTCAGGGATAGGTAGTTAAATGTGAAGTACACCTTACACATCATAGAGACAGTAAAAGTCTAGAATTGTGTGAAGAAGTGCATATGGATACGTACTCCTTTTATGAAGTACAAGCAGTGTCTACTGTTATTATTGTCAGTATTCATTGTGAAATACCCCACCTTTCTGACTGATGTCAGTACTTTTCAGAGGGAGTCAGAGGGACACAGCTTCAATATGTTTCACAATCAGGGACATCCCTGTTAAGTAGTCACAATTGGGTAGTATGGCCTCTGCCCTAATCAGATTTGCCACTGTTTGTCCTGCTAGGATACTGTGTGGGGGTTGTAAAGTGCCTCTGTAAGTTTATATTCTGCTAGAATGGCTGCTTCTCATATCACACTCATGTAATGCATTTCACAACAATTGCTGGTAAAGATCCACAAAACAAGCTTTGTGTTGTGGCCTTCCTATTTATCCTTTGCATTCAGTCATTGAAATGCATGATATATTTATTTGAGCACCAGGTTATTGTATATCTGCTGTGGCTTAGTGGTAATTCATGCAGTCTATTGTGTCAATGGTTTGGGGTTTGAGACTGGCAGAGGTATTTTATTTTGCTGCTGAGCAGAATAAGGGCCCTGACATAGAGTGACTAAGGCACTTTTAAGCAGTTGTAAGCGGGTTTGCATGGGTTTGCGCAATGCTTAGCGATGCTTAACTAAGCGCACACATGCGCACACTCGCTTAAACCCACTTACTACTGCTTAAAAGTGCTTACTCCCGCTAAGCCCCGTGCTAATTTCTTTGAAAGAAAAGAAAATGGGGATATAGGAAAGTGGTGAAAAAAGGGGGCACAAAGAGGAAAAAACAGTAGGGAAACAAGCTCGGGATGTGCAGGACGGGTGTAGGGAAGGTCCATAGCTGCCCATTTCTTTACCAGCAACAGCTGTGCAGATGCAATAAATTTGGAGTGATATTTGAAACCTTTCACCCCTGGGAGAGGGGTGAGGACAACAAAGTATGTTGTACTGACAATTATAATTATCAGTTTACATGTCCAGCAGACATCTATGTGAAATGGGTAGCTATGTACGGGGAGTAATTTATTTGTGGGTACAGATTGCCCTTTTTTTTTTTTTTTTTTTTCAGGTGAGAGTGGAATGTGAGGTAGAGGAAGTAGGTATATTTGGGGAGGTAGGTTGGGGAAGAGAACAGACAAGACAAACAAGACGCATACAGGGGCGGTGTATGACACATGGGGTGGGTGAACACAATTGACGGGGATGGGTGTTTGGAAATCGCAAGCCCATGAGCCCACAGATGGTAACAGTGGAACTGAGATCCCCACCCATGGGCAGTTGCCACTGCACCTTCACAGCCCCGAGGATGACTGTGCTGGGGGCTGTGTAGGACAGGCAGGCTCGCCCATGAGATGCGCCACTCTCGCCTCGAGCTGGCGTAGGGGATCAGTGACTGAATGCTGGATCTCCCTACACACCACAGCCTGGACCCTTCGAAGGGTGACAGGTGGCCCTTCTCCACCCATGCTTGCATGGGGGGGACGAGCCCCATCCCCTGCAGCACTTCCACCCAAAGGTGGCACAGGACCAATGGAGGAGGGGAGCCCGGACTGGGCACTGGACCTACTGGTGCCAGGTGCACTCGCCAGCTGAGGAGGGACAGGGGTGTCCGCAGGGACCGGCCTTCCCATACGTTCTGTGATTAGGTGTGTTTAATTACAACATAAACAACAGCATTCCAAATTAGTTGTAACAGCATGCAGTAATATTCCCATTAACCCAACACACCAAGGTTCCAACAGTTGAACAGCAAGCATAACACATGCATAAATTGAACAACAGTGGACATTCCAACAGCATGTAGGGATAATTGGTGGCAACAGGCCACCATGATTGTGGTGTTTGAACAGGGCACATGCATCAAAGTGAATGCAGATATTTATAGAACAATAGGACATATGTCCCAACAAATGTTTTGAGATTACACATACCCATTGAGTTGTGGAATTGATTGTTTATGCACATACAGTAGGATGTAGAAATAAACCTCAATTAACATCTTATGAGTACTTTTAGTCTACACTGCATTCCTATTGACTGCAGGTGTATATCCCCTACATGTATTATTACACTTGGCAACATGCGTTAGGTTGTGTAATGGGTTTGGCTAGTTCATTATATACCTGACATATATCTGACATAATAACTGTCCAGGATGCAGATGTTACTGCTACATATTTATTGTTGTATTTATATTTCTTTATCTACATATCTGGATGTGTTCACATGACATTTTCAGTTCAATTTGTACAGAACCCTGCATTTCTTGTAGCACACTCACATTTCTGGGGAACACATTAACAAGCTACTCGTGTGCCAGATTTACTTATGCATGCCAGCCAGTAACTGACTGTTGAGGACTGAATATATGCTTCACAGCTACTAGCACTTCCATCACCCACTTTAAATGGGACTGCCCAACTGTGTGTTGCCAGCACTTATTAAAACAGTACTATTTGTATAATGCAAGGGTAAAACAACATTTCGCAGTAAGTGACACAGACACACTCCAGGTTTTATACCTTTATTAATTACATTACACACTTTTCCACATGCTCACTCCTTTATTTGATATTACAGTGCATATGGAAGACATATTCAAGACATATTATACCTTTATTAATAGGTTAGAACACTCGTTTTCAGGGTCGCTCACTTATTTTATATGACAGTACCTGCAGTGATATTATTCCGGACATATTTTACCTTTCTTAATGGGTTACTATGCTCTTTTTCTGGCTCTCTGACTTATTTCATATAACAGTACATGCAGAGGACTTATTCAGGGTATTTTATGGCTGTATTATTGGACTACAACACTTTCTTTCATGCTCTCTACCCTTTTTTATATAACAATACATGCAGAAAAATCACTAACCTGCCTGGTGGCACAGCCGCTTGCTAATTCGCAGCATGGTCACCTGCAGCTGTGAAGTAAATGAAGGGATATTGAGACATACCTATCCATTATACAGAATCATTTATCATTTCTTACATACTACATTCCATGGCTACCTACTCAGTTGTGGGGCATCTTGCATCCCACAGGCCTCCTGTATCCATTGGTTCAGTCGGTCCTGCTTCCATCTTTTCAGGTCTGTATGGTGGTGACGGACCTGCTCACCAGCCCGAGGAACACCTGTGACACTGGTGAGGTCATGAGTTAACTGGTTCCAAGCCTCTGCCTTGCACTCCATCCCTTGGAACTGGCCCTGCAGGAGGCTTGACTCATGACGGTGGACAAGGAGCCAAACCATGTATTTTGACTCCTCGATGCCCCAATGTTGCGCTCGGAAGCATGTACCCTCTCCAGCACCAGCCATTCTAACTGCAGATGTGAGCTACAATCAGTTATGGTGAGTATTCCTGCCTATGGGGCTTAAATATACCGCATTTCCCACACTTTTTTGTGATTGGCCGTTTTTGAAAATTCTCGACTGACTGCTGACTTGCTTAGTAATGGTTAATCTACCATTTATGAGTATATGTATGTTAACAGTGGCTGCTTATCCTAAGCTGTCATGGCTTAGTGGTTCAGTACTTTGATTATGGTGCACAGAGTCCTGGGTTCGAACCTTGTCATTCATTTTATTTTAATACTGTCCAGACAGGCTAGGTGTGTGGCTGTGTTTAAGCCACTTTGCTTTACATTGCTCCATGTTGCCCTACGATGCGTAGGTTGGCGTGGCACGCACATCTGCGCAAACCGATTGCACTGGGTAAAGCGCTATTTAGCTATGGGCAACTACATTGCACTGGGTAAAGCACTATTTAGCTATGGGCAACTACATTGCATTGGGTAAAGCGCTATTTAGCTATGGGCAACTACATTGTGCTGGGTAAAGTGCTGCTTAACTGTGGGCAATTATATATTAGGATCCTTTATAAATATATATTTTGTTCACTGATACAAAGGCCTTTTGCTGCTTTTTAGTAAAATTGTAATCATATATGTTGGGTATTATTTCATATAACTGATTTAAAACATAAATAGAAAGGTGAGTGGTGGGATTCAAATCATGAATGCCTCCTCTTTGTGCGAATGCTCTACCATTATGCTATTGCTATTTGGCATAATTTGCATAAACATTCCTTCTTATGCTCTTCCATGACGGGATTGTTAACTGCAGCTAAGCAATGGGCACACCCGCGCACACACGCGCAAATATGGGCAGCTATTTCAGGAATATAAAAAAAATACAATTTTAATGTTTTACTTTTAATAACTGTGATGGGGGGTTATAATGTCAGGGAGTGTGGTGTTGGGTGCATGGACATTTGAGCGGACTCGCTCTTCTGTGTTTACATTTTTATTTTCGAACCCTTGCAGGGGCGTGGACATTTCGACTGCTCGGCAGTCGGACACATCCCCTGCTTTCCTACACAGTCTGTGTTAGACTTGCGGTTGAGTCAGCATGCCCTCATGACTATTCATGGCACGCTGACATCATACCGTTCAACTGCAGCCTCCAAGTAAGACTTATTTAGTCTTACACGGAGGATTCATGAATCCAGGGATCAGTGTCTCAAAAGCAAAAGTGTAGGCTAAAGAGCTGATTACCTACTTCAGCTATATTACTGATCCCTGAAAAACAACAAAAGTAAAGAAAATACTACAAAAATATCAAGACAGAGAATAACATTGTTATGAATGAAACTGCAGAAGGCTATTAGATATTTTGGAGAAAAGTAGGAATCCAAAGATCACGGGAAACTCTGCAATTTAAACCAAAAGTAGTTGCTAAACCAATTAAGTCAACATCCTTGTGGAGAATTTAATTAATTTATTTTATTTTATTTTATTTTATATGGCTTTGTTTACTGGGAAAGTCTCACTGGTCAAAACAAATTTTTTGGGAGGCTGGGGTTAAAAGGTACCAGCAGATACATTTAAGATACTTATGACAAAACACATTTTTTACCGAGATACATTACATAGATAGTTCTTAACACATCTACATACAAACATATAATTTTTTTGTTAGGCACTATACAAAGATAAAATAGATACTTCTTCTGTGGTGACATTATACATGATATTAAATTCCAAGAATAAATGGTTATTATGCAAACAGTTAATGGGTATTATATATGACAAGCAGACAGTAAAAAATGGCTAATAACTCCTGGGTAGAAATTTTGCAGTGTAGATGTTAGGAATAAATAAAACTGAGATAAAGAGTGTGAAATATTAGTTGGTAGGTTGATAGTAGTTAAAGCTAGATAAGTCAAGGATGGTGGCAGTTAGAATACTAGGGAACATACTGGCTCAGAACCTGGTTATAAGTGAGCGGTGGAGAGTATTTGGAGGAGATGGATAAAGTGGGAAAGTAAGAAAGAAACTGAAATATTAAGTGGAAATTAGTGTAGGAAGATAATTAAGGAGGTATGGTAGAAAAATCTATTGTGTAGAAAGGGAGAGAGATCATAAAGGGATACGAGATATGAGCTGGCAAAGGAAAATGGAGTTAACCAGGTGAGAAGCATGTGCATGACCACGTGTAGTTTAAGTGTTGTTTTAGTAAGGGTTTGAAGGCAGACAGCTTCATGGTCTGTTTTAGGTATGTTGGGATGTGTTACCGGAGTTTAGATATGTAATGGGAGTATGGTGAGTCACCTGCTGAGTTATTAGACTTTGTTGTGATTACTAAGAACATATTGTATGAGTGAAGGTTACTACTTGAAGACTAGCACTGCAGGATATCTTTTAGTGCTAGGATTTTTTCTGATACATGTACAAGATTGTGTGCAGTAATAAGTTGTTAGTATTTTAAATAACTGGGTAGCTCAAACCAGTTTAGTTGTTTCAGGGTTGTGCAAAGATGAGTCCCATATAGGTATAAAGGTTCATAGGTGTTTATTAGGCTAACGACCACAAGGGCCTTTTTAAGCCTAGCCATGCATCCCAAATCTCTGACAAGTTCTGATGCCCTTGCTAAGTCTAAGCATGGGCCTGGGAGATGAACCATTTACAGGTTACCTGTGTCCATTAGAGACATAGGTGCCAAACCATGGATGAATTTCCAGTTTCCCATCCCGTTGTCCAAGTTGCACTTGAATTGGGTTAGGGAGGAACTCTGCTTCACATGGATGGGGAGCCAGTTCTATAGATGGGGTGGTCTCTGGGATACGTACCTATCTCTCCAGCAGGTCCTATTTATATCACAGGCAAGGTTTATGTCTTTAGAATGAGTAATTCTGGTACTGTTTGTTTTGTGGAAATACAGGAAGTCCATCAGAGTGGGGGTCTGACAATGCCCTGTATACCAGGTATACATCTCCCCTCAAAAGGCTGTAGGAGACAGAGTACAGGGATTGGGCCTTGAGGAGGTCTGCATAGAGCATATTACTTACTCCCTGTATTCTTTTAGTGAGGAACCTCTGTGGACATTCCTGTTGTTGGATATGCCTGGTTAGGTACATATTAAAGGGGGGCATTATACTCAATAATAGGTCTGATGAATGCCGAATATAGTGGAACAATGAATTCCGTGGACTTAGATGCCATACCTTTGTTTATAAGTTGGGCAACATAGAATGATTTCCTCACCACTGTAGACACGTGATGATCAAAGCTTAGATTGCTATCTATGTGTGTCCCTAAGTCCCTGACTACTGAGTCAACTATAAGGGATGTGTTGTCAATATGATAGTTACCAGGGATGGATGACTTCCCAAAGGACACTACTATGCAATTCTTGGCATTTAGTTTTAGTCCATGGCACTGACAGCAGTTGTTTGTCTGTGTCAGCCCCTCCTGGAGAATATTTGTGTCAGTGTGAGATTCAGTGACAGCTCCTAACTTGAAATCATGTGCAAACTTAGTCAGCCAGAAACCACTGACATTGGCTTTGACTTCTGGAAAGTAAATGTTAAAAAGGAGCAATCCAAGGACTGATCCCTGAGGGACTCTACTTGTGACTGGCCTCTTTGTAGAGGTAGACTCCCCAGTTCTAACTGCTGACAGCAAATTTGACTAGTATAGCAACAGGAGAAGAGTTCAGCTATAAATGTAGTAGTTAGGTTTGTGAAAATAGATGAGGCACATAGTAAGGATGGAAGAAGACAAGTAGATGCTAGTGTCTGTCTTGCATCATTGGTCAGGAATTGTTTGGTTCTATAGAGGGAGCCAAGTTTCTGGTGTGCTTTTTAACAACTTTCAGTATGTGTCAATCACCTTTGAAGTTATTGTCAATTAGAACTCCTAAGAGATTTTTTTTTTGGATTACAGTTTTTCTTTTTATGTTGTTGGATGATGTTATTTTAAAAGATTTTATTTCATTTTAGTTTTATTTAGGAGTGAAGATCATACGTTGTTGTATTTTTTAAGATTTAAAAGTAAAGTTGCATCTTTTAGCCAACATCCAGGGAAATAATTTTTGGTGACGTCCTGATGTGTTGGTAGGGATGGGGTTGCAAACATAAGGGCTGAGGTGTCAGCATATTGAACTATACTAGTAGACTGGGTGACAGTATGCAGCTTGTTTATGAAAATGTTGAATAAAGGGGACCCTAATACTGATCATTGCAGGAAGCTAACAGTCACTGGCAGGAAGAAGGAGAGATTTTGTTCCAATTGGCTGTTTGCTGCCTGACAGTCAGATACCTGTGAAACCATGAGAGAGAGGGTGTTAAGTGACATTAAGGGGAAAAATGTTCATTAAGAAGATACCGATGGGACATAGTGCCAAATGCTTTTGATAGATTTAAGACTCATGAGGATAGCAGGTTGCTGTCATCCCTGTGTTGGTTTATGATATTGATGAAGTTGAGAAGAGCAGTGGAGAAGCATAGTGTGGTCTAAAACCATGCTGGGGTTTAGAAAGAAGGTTGCTCAGTTAATGCAAAGCATAAGTTGTGAGTGGAGGCATTTTTTAGTGTTTTAGACAAAAGGAATAGGATGGCAATAGATTTATAGCTGGAAAAGTCTGTTGATTTGCCACCTTTGTGGAGTGGTATTAACTAAGGTTATTTTTCCAAATTGATGGGGCATATCTCTCAGAAATGGATTGGTGTATCAGTGTGGGTACAAGAAAAGCCATGATATCTGCTGCTATATTTAGGTAATCTGCTGGAACTTGGTCAGCAGCTAGAGAAGTTTGCTTTAGTTTCACTAGAAGTTTTCTTATAGTATAGGTGGAGATTCTGAGGAAGGGGCATGAATGTCACTGGTTAATGGAGGACAGGAGGAGAGACAGAGGTGAATTGTTATTAGTATTTATGTATTTACTATTATTTATTTATTATTTAATTATCCTTTGTTGACTTAGTCCCACTAGGCTAGTAGGCTTGTTACAGGGGAGACTGGAGTGTTTATACCACTAGGAAAGATTTGGCCAGGGCACTGGGGATTTTCCCCTAATTTTTCTGTAGGTGCCATGAGATCTTTTATACCACCTGAGCTACCACCAGCTCATGCAGATGGGACCTCACTTTAACATCTCATGCAACTGACTACATGCCCAGGAGTGCAGCACCTCCCTTATGTTGCACTGCAGTATCAGCAATCAATTTAGCAGGTGTGGGAATAGAACCAACAGCCTTCTGCATCAAAGATGAGTATGCTACCTATTATAACATGGGTACTAACACTAGCAAATTAATAAGAGATAGTACTGTCTGTATAAAGCTGGATTAAGATGGTATTGATTAATTACTGTTAGAAGTAGAAAGAGAGGGTGTGGTGGTTTGGCCAGGATGCACTAGTCTATATAGTGATGATCAAAATGTCTTGGATTTTTGGTGTCTATTTTGGAGAATGGTATACTAACTATTTGGACTCACAACGTTTGTGCTCTTTTATTTTATATTTGGACTTTGTTTTATTTTGTGGTGCTTGTTGCTATGGGGTCCCCAGAATCATTCAGTCTTTCTCCCATTTTGGATTCTGGTCAGTCTTACATCATATCTTTGAAGAAAGATGTAGCAGAACTAAAGGGAGAATTGACTAGGCTCATTGAACTATTCACACAGCCTAGAAAAAAAGATTTGGACTGTACATTAATTTCGGATGGCCTTAAAAGGGGCGATACTACCATTAATGATAATACTATTGTGCCTGATGTTTATACACCATCTTGCCGCTTTAAGAAAACAGGTGACGTCATCGCAGCGGCGCAAATTCATAGTGAAGACTAAGGAAGGTGTTCTCCATGCAATGCTAACAGTTTTGTCGAAGTAGAAGATGCACAGGGGTTTTCTCTCTCTAAAAATTTTTTTAGAAGCAATTGTGTGGTTCAATTTGAAGGCGATATTGAACCAGCTTCTATTAAACATTCCAACATGAAGCAAGTACGTTGCCAAGAAGTATTACAAACAGGTACTGTCAATGTTAACTTGAATGGTAAACCTACTAACAGCAATATATCTTGCACAACAGATAGGTTTACTGAGAAAAGAGAACATTTAAAATCTAATACTAAAAAGTGTATATCTTGTGTTTGTAAAGAAACTGTGCCTTCAGAGAATAATAATGAACATTTTGGTAATTTATTGCAAAAGCATTTCACCTTTTCTGTTTCCAGCCCTAAGCAAAGTAATGGAGCCCTGGTTAACAGGGAAATTGGGCAGCACAATTTTGGATCATTGAGGGACATGATTTACAATTTTGAGAAGAAATTATTTAAGTTTAAAATGTGCCAAATGGAAATGTGCTATTTAAATGAATGTATAAAAAAACAACTGGTTCCACAAGGACTGAGAGTGTTTAAATTCCCTTATGGAATATATTATGATACTGACACTATCAAAGTATTTACTGACATGTTTAACAAATGGGGCTTGGAATTATTAGGTAAAACTGTCTCTTTTTATGAGACAATGGAAAAAAGGCTTTGTGATGAAGTGAATGTATTAAATGATAAAATTATTACTGATTTATTATTCACACAGTATGAAAATTTGTATTATAAAATTATCAATAGGGTGGATCAGAAATGTGATAATATTTTTAACAAATAAGTGAAGAAATTAGATAAGGGCAGCAGGCAGTACAAACAAAACAAAGTGTACCCTACAGATAAATTAGTTTTTTATGAAAGAGAATATGGTCCTACCATTCATGCAACAATGGAAAAGGTTGATAAGGCCAAATCTAATTCCAATTTTAATTTTGAACTAGGCAGTGACAATTATAGGGAAAATTATGTAAGTTATCTGGCTGATTTTCAGGATTTTCCGCTTCCCAGACGCTCGGACAGAATAGCAAATCGCAGACAAGGGACATACAAAACCTACAGCAAGGTGACACAGCAGTACAACGGCCACCCCAAGTGGTAGATGTTGTAGATCCAATACAGTGTAAACACAACATCCAATATACTTTAAATGGCTTCAACATATATAATTATTCTGAGGTTCCTATTACTAAAGAACTTTTTTCTTTATTTTCCAAAGGGTTTAAATTTGTTCCAACTAAAATACCTGATATAGCTACAGTCATGGTTGATTTACAGTTATATCTGAGGAAACTAAATTTGAACATTATGTTTTCAGATAAAACAACTAGAGCTGAACTGAAAGACATTCCCAAAAGAAGTAGTATATTTAATCCTCCATTACATCCATTAGTTACTGCTTATGAAAAGCTGGTTAAGGAGGATTTATACAAAACATGGGGAGAGAAGAGGAGACTATTTGCCAATTTAAATTTTGAGGAAAGGAATCTTTTAAAGACCTTAAAAGAAGATAAAGGAATAAGAATTATGATACCTGATAAAGGTGGTGGGGTAGTCTTATATAGTTCAGAGGACTATACTAATGATATGCAAAACATTTTATTCAATGTAGGCAATTATTCTTTGTGTTCCAAAAACGAAATACATATTTCATATCATAGACTAGATAGTTATTTGTATGAATATTTAATGGACCAGAGAATATCAAAAGATGATTATGATTTTCTCTTAAACAAACATCCTAAGATTCCGGATCTTTTTGGAATACCTAAGATACATAAGAACTTGGAAAAGCCACCTTTCAGGCCTATTGTTGCAGCTGCAGGTTCTAAAACACATAACCTAGTATACGTAGATAAAAAAATAAAGCATATTATGAATAGATTTCCCCATTTATTAAAGGATTCCTGGGATTTTTTAGGACAAATTAAGAAGGATTTATGGTCTCCTGATTGTTTTTTTCTGACTATAGATGTTCAGGACCTTTTTTCATGTATTCCGAAAACAGAAGGTTTATGTTTTTTTGAACAAGTACTCTTTACTTATTCTTCCATGACTGCAGATGAAGTTTTACTTATATGTGAATTAATGAATCTTATATTAGAGAATAATTATGTATATTTTGAAGGGGAATACTTTCAACAACTCAAAGGGGTTGCCATGGGTGCTGCTTGCGCCCCTTTGTATGCTAATTTAGTTCTCCTGGGTTGGGAAATTAAACATATTTTTCAAAGTGAATTATTTTTAACTAATGTTATATATTACGGTAGATTTTTGGATGATATTTTTTTTTTGTGGAACGGAGGTTCAGAGCAAATATCTGAGTTTGTCCAGTATTTGAATAAAACTACAAAATATTTAAAATTTACCTTCCAGTTTGACAAACAAGAAATTAATTTCTTGGTTACCAAAATAATCAAAGCCCAGGATGGGTATATTTCCAAAATCTACCGTAAAAATACTTTTTGTAACAGTTATTTTCATTATAATAGTCATCACCCAATTCATCAGAAAAAAGTATCATAAAAGGCCAGGCTATAAGAATAACCAGGATGACAACTATGAGAAATGATGTGATAACAGAATTTAAATTTTAAGGGATATGTTCTTAGAGAGAGGCTATCCTGGACATTTTATTGACCCTATACTTACAGATGTTCTTAGTAAATGGGGTAATACTTATATACCTTTATTAGGTACCGGTGGTGACAGTATTAATAATGAATTAAATGACATAACAGTTCAGCATCAACCTAACTTCCAACAGGCCTGTGTAATACAATATAGTCCCTTGTATTCTCAGATCAAGGGAATATTGATAAAAAAACTGGAATATCTTTAAAACAAATACTGAGATATTTCGAATATTGGGTGATAAACCCATATTTTCCACAAAGGTAGGACCTAATATCAAATCATTGTTGGAGACGGGTAACGCCTCCAAAAATATGCAGGAGAAAAGGGGTGGAAGTAAACCTTGTGGTAGGTGCTCCTATTGTTCCTATATACTGCAAGACAGCTCTATTGCCATTGATAACCAGAATAAAAGTCATGTTTTCCTAAAAAGTGGCAACTGCTGTTCCAGCAAACTAGTATATATAGCTAGGCGTAGTACCTGTCTTTCGTTTTACATAGGGAAGACAGAGAGAATGTTTAAGACCAGGATATATGAACACCTTTATGATATTAAAAATAAGAAAGATACTAATGCCCTATATAAGCACAGTATTTTATGCACTAATTTTTCATGCTTTAAGTTTGCCATACTTGAATTTGTAACAGTTGAAGTAAGAGGTGGAGACTGGCAAAATGTGCTACACAAAAAGGAGCTCCTACGGCACCTAAGGTTAGCCACTGATTATCCACCAGGACTAAATGAGCACATTACCATAATGCCCATTCTTAAGGAAAAGGCAGATTTAGTTTAATAACATCAATGCACACTGTAGGAATTTTTAAAATATAATCCAATATAAAGTTATATACATTTTTTATGTAATAAGTTTACATTGTAATGGATTGTTGTATTTTATATTCTTTGTAGTCAGAGAGGTTTCTGAGTTATGTTTCAATTGCAACTGTGTAAAAAATACTTCAGTTTCAATCAATTGACTATTTGTGTATTCATGAGCAATGATCTTTCATTGTCAGAATTGGTTGGATTAGAACCAATGACTAAGTAGTAATGTATATTTAAATTTGAATTTTTAATGGTACTCTGTTCTGAAGAAGTCATACTAGTTGATGAAAGTGCTTAACATTGTTTTATTATTTTTATTCATTAAATAGTACTGTGGACTCGCAACGTTTGTGCTCTTCTATTTTATTTT
This sequence comes from Protopterus annectens, assembly GCF_019279795.1. NCBI lineage: Eukaryota > Metazoa > Chordata > Ceratodontiformes > Protopteridae > Protopterus > Protopterus annectens. Next base: position 1,005,366,265 of record NC_056729.1, read on the forward strand.
ATTTTATATAATAACTATTTATGTTAATATGGTCCTAAATGTATGAAATGTATTTTGCTTTCTGCTTTTATACCAGTCTTTCCAGGATTTTGTTTGAAGCATGATGTTTTTTGTTTATTTAGTTACCCATGGTGCAGAGTTTGATATGACTATTTGTATTCATTTAGGGGCTAGGCTGCTGTTAAGAATATTTACAAATGTTTCAATAAAGTGTGAGACAGCAGCATCAAGCAGCATGGATTTTAATATGTTCCAATTATATTGTATCAGAGTAGTGATAACGGCATTGTTGTTAAATGTTGTTGCATTATATATTTGGATTGGGTACTGCAGCTTCTTTGGTAAAAGTGAAAAAGTAGTCACTTACTGTGATGTAGATGACCACAATTTTCAATTGTGTTTGGTTTGTGGGTAAAAGTCCAATTTAAAGTTGAGTGTCTGTCAGACATTTTATTGACTCCAGTAGCAGGGGTAATTAGTTTTGTAAAGCAATATAAGTTAATTGATTCTGAGGGAGTGCCAGTGTTTCTCAGCTGCCAGTCTATGTTATGGTCACCTAGCATAATAGTTTCTAGTTGAATATGGTGAGCTATTCATTAGAGGATATCCTCTGCTGTTAAAGTGTTATTACCATGCTGATTATAAATAGTTGAAGTGCATTCAAATTTCCCTGGTGGTCTGGTGGTTAGGATCTATTACTCTCACAACTATGGCTTGGGTTCAATTCCAAGTCAAGAAACTTCAATTGTTGATTATGAGGAGTTGTACATTGTTGCATGTTGGAATCTTTATAGGGAGTAAGGTTACTTCTAACTGTTTTTTGTAGATATTAACAAGAACACCAGCACATTTGTTTTTCCTGTCAAATCTAAGTATATGAAATTCAGGGAGTCTGGTTTCATTATCAAATATATATATCTCTTTAACCAGGTTTCAGCAGTAACTAGTATATTAGGGAAATGCATATCTAGACATACATTGGATTTTGTTACATATATTTCTAACAGTCATATTTGTAAGCTGGAGTTTGCAATCAAAGGTAGATGGGTAAGTAGCTCTAGAAGCATTTGTAGTGTAGGGAGAATGGCAAGCCATAAAGATAAAACTGTAGACATCTGCATAAAAGAAATTAATGTCAAATTCCAGAGAGGATGAAAAATTAGGCATGTGACAAGCAGTCTTTTTATGAGAAAATAAAATCTACGAGAACTATGATACTCAAGAGCAGCAAAAAGGTGCTTATGAAGTAAATTCTCCGAGTAAATCCGAATGTCCTTCATAAATAGTAAGCTAAATTTCAAGAAAATCCATGTGTCCGGCATAAATTGTATGTTAAGTTTTCTAGATAAAGGTCAATGCAGAAACCAGGCAAATATACATACTGTTTAAGAGTTAAAAATGTTTTCCAAGGATCGAAAGCTGCATTTGTATAAAAATCTCTTTCAAAGTGTAAACAAATTTATATTAATATAATTAGCTTAAGATATGTCTTGTATAAAAGTGTTCAGATTATTTTTATGCAATCATTTTAACTTAATACACACTATCATATAGATATATGTATTTATAGGTTCATAGGTTCATAGGCTGGTACTAGGCTATCGGCCCTAGGGTCTATACAAACCTAGCCATAACAATTCCCTGGCTATTTCTTCCCACAATATTTACTTCTCTGGACCCTTGTCTAGAAGCTTGACTGACATGATCCCCCGGGGTGAATTTCCTATCTCCCAACCAATCATCAAGGTTCCTTTAGAAGAGGGCCAAAGAGGCGCTCTGCTTGACATGTATGGGCAGTCTATTCCAGAGTCTGGGCAGTCTCTAGGTCAGGAACCTATCCCTCTAACATGTTTTGTTCATTGTGATGACAAGGTTTAGATCTCTGGAGCGTGTGTCTCTGAGGGATTGGGATTTCTTTAAGTGTAGCATGTCCAACAGCTCTGGGTTTGACATGCCCTTGTATGTTAAGCAGAGATCACCTCTGAGTAGATGATATGCGACAGAGTATAGGTGGAGTGTTTTTAGATGGTCAGCACAGGGCATCTGCTTTAGGCCTGTGATTCTTTTAGTGAGGTATTTCTGCGGCCTTTCCAGTTGTTGCAGATGTCTTGAGAGGTACATACCAAACAGAGCATTGTATTCTATAATGGGTCTAATGAGGGATGAGTACAGTGGGAGAATGACCTCCTTTTTTCTGTATGAAAAGCCCTTAGTGATGAGGTGTGCCACATAGAAAGATTTCCTGACTGTTGTGGCGATGTGGTTATCGGAGGTGAGACCACTGTCCACCTGTGTCCCTAAGCCTCTTATCACTCTTTTGGTGTTTATTGTACTGCCATCTATGTGGTAATTCACAGGTACATGTTTTTTTTCCAATGGGGATAACTATACATTTCTTGGCATTGAGCTTGAGCCCATGGCTCTGGCACCAAGCATCTGTTTCTGTAAGGCCCTTTTGTAGAATATCCACATCATTTGGGGGTTCCATAATGGCTCCTCATTTGCAGTCATCTGCAAACTTTGTTAGCCAGAGTCCCTTAGTGTTGGCCTGTACTTCAGAGAAGTAGATGCCAAACAAGAGTGGTCCCAGGACTGAACCCTGAGGTACTCCACTTGTCACTTGTCTGGAGCTGGATTTGGAATCAGCTACTTTTACAGTGTGGGATCTGTCAGTAAGGCAGTTGGCAACCCATTGAGTGACACAGGGATTAATGCCCAGCTTAGTAAGTTTATCTATGATCCCATAGTGGGGGATGGTGTCGAAGGCCTTGGTGAGGTCCAGATAGGCTGTGTGGACCACCTTACCCTTGTCCACGGCTCTGGAGACTGATTATAGCCTTTAAAGGGGGATGCCATATTGTAGGTATGTAGATTTGATGCTAGTAAGCTAATAAGCTAGCTACAGTGATTGGTATATCATGTTGTACACCCTTGCTTCTATAGATTTCAGCTGCAATGCATACTGCATGGAGATTAGACTATGTGCCCGTGTCTGTGCCTTTTTTAGACCTCCCTACAGGACAAGGGTGTAACAAATCAAAGGTATATATTATTTGTATACAAAGAATAAACACAAGGAGGGCAACTACATACAATATATGGAAAGTTTTTCTCTTTGCTTTATTTAAGGGGAAAATGATAGCATATCATATTTTACATAGCGGATGAGTTATTACTTTGTAATTTGACAAGTCATGGTTAATTTAAGAGATGCCAGGGTTTTTGTATTCCAGAGCAATATAGTTGTCATTACTACTGCCTGTAATGCATTCATTCTGAGTACTTGTAGGACATCTTTCCTGTTTTTTAGGCATAATCACTCCTCTGTATAAGCAAACCCTCTGTCATATTTTTCTTTTCCAGAGACAGAATGATTTTGTTTGTAACCAACAACTGCTTTATAGTTGCCCCTTGCTTCCTTGCTTTGAGGGGATACATGTAGAGCCATAATTAGGTCGCCTGGCACTCTGTGAGACTGGTCAAGCTTGCGCTACCCTGACCTCCAAAATATCTTCATAAAGTTGAAGACAAAAAAAAAAAAAACTTTTCTACTCTGAAACTGTAAGAAGATACAAACATAAGAAGCTGTTTGCTATACACTGGACACTTGTGTGTTTCATCTGTGACTGCAAATACCATATTGGCTTTATGTTATGACACTGTGATATACTCACAGCTTTATAAATCATTATCAGTACTGTACTCCCACACCATCTGCACTACCAATCACACCTCCTTACACCTTTTGCCTGTTGCAGATACCCCCTTTCCCTACCCTAGTTTTACTTTGGATACATAGATTAGACTGAACTGAGATTACTATTTATGAGCCAGTTTGATGGGATTACATTTGAAAAATCTTGGAATTAGTGTCTTTAAGGAAGAAAGCATGTAATATTTGATTCTGTAGTCATCTTAGAGTTTTGGTTGTTAATGACCAAAAAGTCCATCCACCTTAGTTTGATATATTGGCCTTGGGCAAAATCAAGTTAATCCACTTCTGACTCCCTATTTTCTATGTAGTACAAAGCAACACCCACAGTGGTTTCCATGTCTCTGCACATCCTCAAGCCTATTACATAGCAACATTATCTGTCTGAACTTAAAAATGACTATGTCCATAGAGCTACATTAAGCACAATGCACTGCAGAGGCTAAAACTTTATATGATGAGAACATTTCCCTCTCTGTCAGTTTCCTGTATTGCTGGACAGAAGGAAGACCATCTCATTTAACCTAGACCTAAGACTAGATGGACCATTTCATTTAGCCTATGCCTAAGACTCAGGGCAACTTTGACAGATCAAACTATCTAGACCCGAAATGGCATTGTTTGGACAGCATGTCATCCTCCAACTGAGACTGGATCACTACTGTGTCTCTCAGTAAAATAAACCGGCCTCCTTCTTTCAGTTTACTACTTTTTTGCATTATTTTATTCCATTTTAGCATGCTAACAAAGTTTTATATTTGGTCAGAAATTCACATAAAATGGTTATTGCTTGTTGACCAGTGAGGCAAGCTGAAAAAATTTATCAATAAAGTAAAGTTGTGCTGTTTTAAAATGTAATATGTGTGTTTACTGCAGCTGAATTTAATTGTACGGCATTATGTTACTGTGTAAGTTGAACTGATGTAAATATAGAACTTAACCTTTACCGGACATTACTGTTGACATTTACGATTTCTGTGTCCTAGTAAGTCTTAAAATAGTAAAATGTGTTACTAATTTAAAGAGACTGGGAGTGCATGTGTTTCCAGCCTGGTGATATATTTAGCACATGAAAAGATTTGTTTAATGTCTAAAAAGACATCCAATGTGCCACCAACTGAGTTATAAATAAAAGGAAATGCTTGGTATTTGGAATGTTTGGCTGTACACACAACACACTGAATGGATTAGGTACAGTATATTCATACAATGGCTGTTCACTTTAGCTCATATGAAACAGATTATTAGTGTTCTGACTACCACGCTTCACCTGTCAGTCTGTCACACTGTAGGTGGAATTCCAAAGTCATACACTACAGTACAGTGTTCCAAGCTTTGTAGTTATTAAAGTGGTGCACTTAATTTGATAAAGGCATGTACAACTGTCCCCATTTTCCATGCACCAGATGAGCTCTCAGCATTCTGGGCTGATGTAACAGGAAAGTTGTTAGTATCCATGTTTTCCCAGTGTCTACAACATAGCTCTCTACCTATCATCTCCAAAATGAAGAAGACTACTTCTCATGTGGAATAAATGGGCAAAATGTGGAACACTTGCTAGCTGCTTATAAATAACTTTAACAATGGTGATCATAGGATTGTTAAAATGTGTTATGTTTTACTTTGGTTCTTCAATGAATTGAATTGATTCTGTTCTATTTACCGTAGATATCAGTTACAAAGGTTCTTAGCATTGAATGTATGACAGACTCTTTCAATGTGGAACTTCAAGGAACATGAAGTTTTTAAGACCCCAAATGAGGAATGCTCCTCATGATAAGGTCCACTTGAAAGGTATGGTCTTCAACTCATCCTTATGGTCATATAAGCTGATGTTTTCAGTTAACTCTGGAAAGTGTAGAGGAAGCATAAAATATTCAAATCAATTTAGAGGTCAGAAGTGTTTATAGGAGGAATCTACCTGGCCACAAGAAACAAAACTAATGTACATGTTGCTCCTTTTCAGCAATGTTCTAGTGTAATATGCATGTGAATTTTAACACTGACAATGCAGACATTTCCTTAATGCTCTAATGCAGTGTATGCCAGATTTCCTTCCATTATATCAGTATACTTATTTATACACAAAGTGAATCTCCACAATAATCTGACAGGTTGTTTCCTTTCTGCCATGCGTGTATGTGCGCGCACGCGTGTGCGTGTGTGTGTGTGTGTGTGTGTGTGTGTGTGTGTGTGTGTGCGTGTATACATGTGCGTGCATGTGTGTGTGTGTGTGTGTGTGTGTGTGTGTGTGTGAGTCTAACCATAACTTACAAAAAAACATCATACCTTACATTAGTAATGTCAGAAAAAGTAGGACCACCCCCCCCAAAAAGAAGCATACTTAATTCCTTGACTCTTTGTGGAGTGCTAAGCATTTTATAGCTTTAAATATTCTAATTCACCTTCATATCCTTTTTTCTGTGTAACTCACATTGCATCAGAGCTCCTAAAGCTCAATGTATTACAAAGAATTATTACCAAGTTTCTTCAGTTATATCCCATTAGTTATGTGTCCTCAAAATCGATGTCAAGATTCACTTCTCAGATTTTGCTTAGCTCAGTTTTCAATGTGGATTTCTTGACATCAGTTTCTTGAACACATAACAAGCAGACTATGCCTAGAGACTTGCTTACAATCCTCTATGCAATGCATTTATTTAAAAGTTGCTGTCAGCCAGTCTTAAACTGTACCACGTATAATGGGAGATACTAATCTGTTGAAATGAGTTCTTATCATCCATAGCAAAAATAAACTTACCATAAGACTGTTGTATTATGAAAACAAAGTGCACACAGAGCTAGATCATGGTCAAATGGGGTTTTAGGCAGTGTATTGGATCTGGGCACACACACACACACACACACACACACACACACACACACACACACACACACACACACGCACGCACACACGCACACACACACACACACACACACACACACACACACACACACACAGACGCATGCACGCACACATGCACGCACGCACACACACACACACACACACACACACACACACACACACACACACACACACATCGTCTCCCCATCGCAGCCCCCCCCACCCACACAGCAGCCCCTCCCCAGCAGTCTCCCCACCTCTCCCCATACCAGCCCCCCCCGGAGTCATTCCAGTGTCCAATTACTTGGTTATTTCTCCCCAGTTAGCATAAACACTGTTCAAACCTGCCAGTGTGCACACTATTTTCTCCTTTACTTCTACAATGATTACAGATATCTGCATTTAATTTAAAACTTTTATTTCAAATTTTATACCACAAACACTGATGACATTTGCTAAAAAAATATAGTCACACAATGAAAGCAGACTTAGCATTAAGTGTAAACTTATCTGCTCTTGAAACTCGCATTCATTGAAATGGCATTCAAACCCCCATTCAAAGAAAATGCATCTGGTCAGTGGTGGATTAAGTTTACCTTTCAGTTGTTTTCAAACATAGGCCCCTTGCACACATTTTTGAATCATGCATACATGAATTTGTTCTTTGAGCCACCTTCCTGATTGTATTAAATTATATTCCTTGTATTATACAGCACTAGTTGTTCCAGTGTGATTAAACACTGTTTTCAGTAAGCAATGAAACAAAATGTATGAACCAATGATGACAAAACTGCCCATTTCAAAACATGTCAACCATCAAAGTCCACTCAAACTTCTGTCATTACAATCCACCAATATCAGTCAATATGCACAAAATCTGCAGAAGTAAAAGCCATCTAAATAATTAAACATTAAAGGCATTTGTAATTAATGAATGACTTTATATTTCAGTGTTTCATCTACAAATCCAGTCTGCTCTGTTGAAGAATAAATTCCTTATGTTACACTAAAAATTGGTAAACTGATAATATTGAAATAAGGAATGGATGGCAAACCAAAAGCAAGTTAATAGTTGCAAGGCATCTCTTCCAAAGGAGGACACACTAAGGACTGCAGCCCCCTTCCCAAAGTAAAGCACATTGTCAGCAAACCATCTATATGGTGTGGGAGTAAAATTCACAGCCTTCTGCATCAAAAGCAAGCATGCTACAGTGCAGTGATAACCGATCATTTGTTAATAGGGTTGCCACCTTTCACTGTGGCTAAAACTGGAGTAAGGCCATACCCCTCGCATCACCCATAACCCCACCTATTCCTGCCCCCGTCCCGCCCATGTTCTGCCCAGTCAGTGATGCCACTATGACATCAGCAGCCAGGAACACCCTCATTTTTCTATTCCTGATGCCTGTTTTCAGCCGATTTACTATGCTTTTCTGTAAAAAAAAGCATAGTAAATCAGCCAATTTAACAAACTCTGATAGACTGTTTCTTTTTTTGAAACAGAATACCAGCATTTGCACAGTGTTTCTGGACTACCAGCAAATCAATTTGATGTCTGGATAGTCCAGAAAGAAAATGGATAGGTGGCAAACTGATTTGCTAAAGAAAACAGTTGCACATTGAAAAAAGACTTAGCATGAGCAGCAGGAAACTTCTCTTTCCTTGAAGCTCACAGTTACTTAACAATTCATTGAAGCTCACAATGCACTGCAGCTCACAATTCCCTAAAAATGCAATGAAGTTTAAAATTCTTTGAAAATGGCCTGAAGCTCACAATTTCTTGAAAATGAACTGAAACTCACAGTTCCGTGAAACTGCACTGAGTTAATTGGTGGCGTAGAGGATGGGTAAACTAATTAACCTGCAATTTCTAATTGGGCATTACACATACACATCTACCTTTCTTAACTAGAAGAAAAAGAAGCACTTTATTGATACATTTGTCATTTTGATCCATGAGCTGAAGCAGCAGAAATGTTGTGTATTTAAATTCTGTACACATACACAGAAATAAAAAGAAGAAGCAATAGCAAGTGTTTGTACATCAATGCACATATGCAGGGATGTAAATCTATAAAGCAGATGGCATTCTTAAAGAAGAATGCCCTTAAAATTACATGTATTTTTTTAATTAAAAGTAAATGTTGTGGTGACCAACCCCCCCCTGGCCAGTGATCCTCCCTCCCAGCCAGCAGACCTTAAGTGACTGCTTAGGTCACCTAGTACTGGATCTGGCTCTGCACACAACAGCACTTAAAATAACACACTGACAAAATATCATTCATTTACTGGATATAAATTCACAAATGCTACAGTCCTGATAGCTAGCCAAATAAATTGACTAAAAGTTAAAACTAAATACATAAATAAAATAAAACATTGGCAAAGGTATGAACTTTCCTGCCAACTTTCCTTCCTGTTAAACTTCACAAATAGTTATTATTAATCAGAAATACATGTTAATGAAAAAACACTCTTTGAAGTACAAGACAGAAGGAATACAGAAAAGCTTGTAGTGGTGTGTAAAACAATCAGAGAGGAAATCTCTTTAAAAATCTTTGTAGGTAGCTAAAGCTATTGGCAAAGCAAAAAAAAAAACAAACAAACAAAAAAAAAAAAAAACAGTGGCAGGCTTCATGCAGGCCTCCTGAATAAAAGGGAAAACAAAACAAATCACAGCAAACTATAAGAGGACAATTATATAAAAATACAATGATTAGTCAGAGAAGCATAGCTAAAAAGTCTGCTATATCAGAAATTACTCTATTAACTAAATATGTCTCACCAAAGTACAGAAAGTGCAACAATGGCAATAGAAAGATCAGAGATCATGCAAATGCAGAATAAAAAAGCAGAAATGAAAACTGGTAAAATGGTGCTACCTAGCTTCCTAAAAGAAACTGGAAAAGACAAAACAAATGAATCCACAAAATGTGAACCAAACAGTATCAGTCTTATTATACAGATTGATAGCAAAAGATGGAACTAAATAAGCTCATGGGTTCATAGGTATGTACTAGCTCGCTACCCTTGTAGGACATTTTAGGTCTAGCCAATTTCCCTTTTTGTGCTTGAAGTAACCCATCCCATTAGGTTATAGATTGACTTTACCCTTCCCATGGTCAGTACTATAGATGACCTCTAATGAGAATAATTTGTATCATACCATAGATCATTTGAGGGGACCAATGTATATACATGACTACATACAAGCCATCCACAATGTTTATTTATTTATTTAGCATTTGTTTACTGGGAACATCTGACTGGGACAGAGCTCATTTTCAGTGGTGGCCCAGGGAGAAATGCTCCAGATGCATGTCTTTGAAATTTGGGAAAAAAACATAGCACCTGGAGGAAATCCACATGAATGCAGGGTGCACATGTAGACTCCACACAGAAGGCATATATAAAACAACCACCTCCTCAGTCAAAATATAAAAATGCAAACTGCAAGCTCCAATAAGGCAAAGCAAATACTTTTTTCAGCCACTTTATTTGGTACCTTGGCCTTTCACCTTCAAAGAATAATTACATTCTAGTGCTCCTTTCCTTTATACACCCATTTAATAAGGTTAATCACAATGCAATTAAGGTGAAAAGTATTTGCTCCACACAGAAGGCACCCTAGTTGAGAGCCAAACTGGAGAACCTCCTGCTGTGAGGTGACAGTGCTTACCTATGTACCACTGCATACAAGGAATTCTAGGTAGTGCTGATGGTTATCTAGTAGACATCTTATGTGGACCTTCAGTATTTCAAGTAAAAAAGTACACATTCTGAAGACTAAATGCTACCCTCCACACAAAACAAAAACACCTTGAAAATGGGAAAAGACAGTTAACCAATCCAAGAACAACCATTGCACCCTGCAGACATTTAGAACATGTATGTCACAAAAAATATGAATAACTTCCTCTGAAGCTTTTATAAACATGATATTCCTCAATAGTGGACTTTACTTTGCCATACCAACAGCTGAGCAGTTCAACTTAAAACACGATTTTTGAAATACAGTGAAACAAAGACAAAAATCAAAGCCTGGAGAAACCCCAAAAATGTACAGATAAAACCAATAATGTATAAAAATACTTCTGTACCAGAAACAGTCACGGTAGCAGCATAAAAAGTGCATATGGCACAGAAGCCCAACAAATGCATATTGAAGATTCACCATATTGCTTAGTTAGCCACAAATAAGAATTACTGAGGTGCATTGCAATGATTCTGAGACAAAACACAATATTCAACATGATAAAACAAACAAAACTACAAAGTGGACTACCACTGAATAGAGAAATTGCACATTCATCAACAAAAAAGTCCATACAACTAATAATGCACAATAATATCTCACAAAGTTAAGTTACCAAGGCCTTGAATATTGAAGTCTGTAATCATTAATCAACCCTTGTCCTTATCATTGTTAAAACATAAAAGAAACAAAAATCCCTGCAATGAAGAGACAAAACAAATAAACAGGAGTACAAGCCAGAGAGTAAAACACCACAGTAAGAATTAAATAAGGAAAAAAAAAACTATCAAATCAAGTCAACTTAATCATTTTTGGAGAAAATGCATTCAGTGAAAGAATAGTATAGGATTATACAACTACTGTATTTCCCCAAAAATAAGACCTGGTCTTATACTCCCCCTCCCAAAATACACATTAGGTCTTATTATCAAGGGATGCCTTATTTACCCCTCATAAAACAATCTACTTTTATTCATGTATTCATGTACACAAATCAACATTTATTCATGTACAAAAATCGACATTTATTCACGTACACAAATCGACATTTATTCATGTACACAAATTGACATTTATTTGGTACTTTTCTGTTATTGGGCAACAGTTCTAGGTAACATGTTAATAGTTGTGTGAGAATTCTACATAAACAATGCAACAAACATTTCAACTTTAAAATATCTACACCTTAGCTTTCACAGTGCAATATTTCATGCTTAACAGAAAGTGCAGAAAAATCTCAACACATGTGTATTGGAGGAGGGGAATAAAACAGGTGAATAACTGCCACTTTCTGAGTGGTGATGCTTTCATTATTCCTTACCCAAACCGTAACAGAAGAATGATGGAAAGTCATAAAAATGAAGTCTGGGCACTAGTGGCCTTACATTGTAATTACCCCTAGATAATGAAACGTTACCTTAATGCAGTAAAGTCAAAAGACTGACAAGAGCTTGCTGGCAGCTGAAAGCAGAAGCAATCTATTCTGTTGCCCCGATAATGGAAAAGTTATTAAAATACAATCATGTCATCTTCTTCTGGAACATTGTCATAAGTCTCCAACCCCTGAATTCCAGCCTGAATTTCTTACAATTCCATTTCCTGTAGAACCAATGGCCCCAATCTGTCATGCCTAGCAATAGAGGTCTCCTTAAATGAGCACTGCTTGTCCATGTAGCCTGCTCAGTGCAATGGCAACACAGCTATCTGTGATTTTAGTCCATGAATTCTTCAACCAAGTCACAACCTCTTGCATGCTGGGCTTCACAAAGTTTCCACACTAATTTCTCTTCATTCTATTTTCAATGTAGTCATTGAGTTCCATGTGCAAATGGTCCTTGAATGGCTTGTTTATTGCAATATCAAGAGTCTGGAGATAGGCAGTCATTCCTGCAGAAATCATTATTTGATCTATTCTTCCCTGTGCAAGGAAGTTCTACATGTCTTTAGCGTGGTGAGTGCTGTCTGACCTCTTTTGCCACCTCACAAAACAAGTGGCAGCATTACATCGACCCACTTCCTTATAACTGCTTGTGTGCACCAGGCTTTTTTGGTTTCAAGAATGTAAATGCCTGAAACATGTTCAATCTTATTTTTCATGCCCTTACTAATGATTAGAGGTGGGGTTTTATTTCCATTTAGATGAACTGCCAAAATACAGGTAATAAGTGCACTTTCGTAACCAGTGGAGGGAATGTAGATTGATGAGGCACCCTTGTGATCAATTGTTGTTTGAGATCCTTGGCCCATAAACACTGCAGTTTCATCCATAGCAATCATGTTGGAGAGTTGGTATTTAGAAAAGTTGATGCCATCAACAAAAGACTTGAATGAAAGTGCATGTTTAATAACTTCAGTATCTTCCAGCTTGAACAGTGTTTTCGATCTTCTTAGAGACAGTTCATATTGCTGAAAGAAACCATACAGCCAATGTTGTGATGCTTTGAATTCTTCTGAGGATATTTCTAACTGTGGTGCCATTGCAAGGGCAAATGCTTATATATTAGCCCTGCGCACAACCAAAGCCTTTGCTCTCCTGTTAGCAATCCATTCACAGATGATGTCTTCCAACTCAGCAAATAATGGCTGCCGACCTGATCCACACTTGCACAATCCATTCACAGATGATGTCTTCCAACTCAGCAAATAATGGCTGCCGACCTGATCCACACTTGCACTCCTTAGCATTTCCCTCGTCCGCCTGTTGACTGAGGTTATCATATGCTGCTCGACATTTTTGGACCATTTGGAGATCCAACTTCTTCTCTTTGCAGAAAGCCATCAGATTCTTTCCCCGGGAGTCCTCCACGATTCCTTTCTTGTACTCGACAGAATAGCTCTTTCTTTTTGTACTCATCTTGTCTGGGGGGGGGTTAATTGAAGACTTATGAGGCAGGAATGGCAACACAAAATGGCAACAGCTAAGAAGACAAAACCACACCCTTTTGTTATCAAGTGCACATGTTTTACATGCGTTGTCTGTACTTTGACCAATCAAAGTACACTTGCCAGTGTTTATGGGCCAAGGATCTCAACCGTGAAGTATGAGTGAGTATTAGGGTTACAGTAAGAATTGTGGAGGACTCCCGGGGAAAGAATCTTATGACTTTCTGCAAAGAGAAGAAGTTGGGTGACAGAATGGTCTGAAAATGGCAAGCAGAGTATGATAACCTCAGTCAACAGGTGTCAATAATATTATTATTTTATAATTCAACACGTCCATCGTGTGTTGTTGACAATCTTAACTGAGGCTTATTTTTGGGGGTAGGGCTTATATCATGACCACTCCGGAAAACCATGCTAGGCCTTATTCAATGGTTAGGTCTTATTTATGGAGAAATAAGGTACTTTAACCAACAAAACAGAAGCACCCTCTAGTATTAGACACATAATCAGATGGTGGTTAGATAACATAAGAAGACATTTTAAATCTGGTATTAGATTAACATATAGAAATTTTATACTTGCTCTTTCTTTCATTATTTTTAAGAAAGCATGCAAGTCAAGAGAGAAACAAAGAAATCACACTAAGAACATAGGAAACAACAGAAATGGAGAATTCCATCCAACATGGCTGCTGAATAGGATTTTCTTTAAGCTCCATTGCAGATATATGCAGGTTTTGATAGAAAAATGTTATAATGTATTGATAAACAAAGAGCAGCATTCTTCCAAATACCTTTTTGAGAAATATTAACCTAAAAATTGAAGGGTTATAGTGCTGATATTTATGCTTGTTGGTGGTCCTGTTAACAGTTAATCTGAGTCTACAACAATGAGTGCCTCACAATCACCCTGTCACAAACTTCATATGAGAAGGATCTTCACAAATCAATTATAGCTTTACAGAAATTAATTCTAAAGAAGGAACAATTCAAAACCCAAATTAACTTTGAACAAGAAAACTGCAGCAAGCAAGCGGACATTCTAACATATATGATTTAACAACAAGAGGTACAAGACTGAAGACACTGAAAATTCTATCAAGGTAGATGAAAAATAATAAATAAATAAATAAATAAATAAATAAATAAATAAATAAATAAATAAAACAAGAGGTGCAAAATGAGTTTCTGTTGAAGCAAACTGCATGGTTACTAGACAAGTTAGAAGACTCAGAAAGCAGATGCAGAATGAAAAACTTAAGAATAGATGGAATACCAGAAGAAATTTATGGTACTAATATGGACAACTTCCAAACTCTATGATTCCCTAAAGACTTGTAGCTATAGGAAAGGCTTTAATTTGGAAGAGAAAGAGTCCTTATTTCACTTGCTAAACTTTCTGTTAACCCAGTATTCTTTCCTAGAGTCATAGCTATGAAAATGTTATCCTATTTAGACAAAGGCTATTAAAACCTGTGTAGTCAAAATCCTGAATTAAAAATGGCAGTAAGAATAATGTCAGATTGAAACAATCATTATTTAAAAAAAAAAAAAAACATGGAAAAAAAAAAGAAAGCCTGTTAGCCCCTAATTAAGATACTCTAATGGGTAATATCAAAACATTTTCGTTTACAAGCAAGACTGAAAATATTCTACCAAATGAATCCAGTGCCTTTGATACACTGGAAGATGCCCTTTCACATGTCAGAACAAAAATATAACAGTGCTTCAAATGTAGGCAGATAAAAATACTTGAAAGCTTTAGTTTCTAGTTAAAGGACAAAAGAAAATAAATTGCTAGTGATCTGTATAAAATGTTAAGTAACAGTAAATTTTAGGTTTGAAGAAAGCTTTTAATAATAAAAAATGAATGTCTAAAAACACAAAATGACTTTATTACATAAAAATCCAACTTGTAAGCATTTACCAGTTGGATGTTTATGCAATAAAGTCATTCTGTGTTTTTAGCCATTAGTTTATTATTTTGCCTTTTACATTTATTTTCATTTGTTTGTTTGGAAGTTTTGTGAGGTATTAAAGTTTTTAATACGTTTCTTTTAAAGTATTTGCCCATGTATTCAAATAGAAAGGAAGCCCTGACTACATGGAACAGAGATAAGCCAACTTAATGTTTTAATGATTTTTCACATTAACTGATATGCAGTATAAACACCTGGTTAAGTTAACTGTTTCAGTGCAATGTATGTTGGTGTGTTATACCATTATGAACTCATTGATGTTTATTAGTATGTACGTTTCTTGCAAACCTTTTAATCTGAAAATGTATTTTAATATGTGGTTAGAAAATGTTTAATCCATATGTCTGAAGTTGTGTGAGCCATGGACAAGTGAAACAAGAGTTCATTTTCATGCTGTAATGCACTTTGTGTCTCCTGTGATTATCCTTGAATTCTTAAATCTTCTCTTTCTCTCCCCATTTTGCTTCAAAGAAATTTAAATAATTATTGTTCTTAAAATGTTTTGTAATAATTTGGAGCTTTTTTCCTCAGACCTCAAAATGGGCTAACCAGTTGGACTTTCACAGTAATCAAATGTCAATAAATAAATACATAAATGAATTAATAAAATTAATAAAGCTGTCTTCCAGCTAGGGATGTACAGGTATAAAGATGTTTTTATAGGGTGATGACAGTGGGAACTTTCTTCTATGTCAAGGTGAATCCTAATGATATTAAGAATGGTGGCAGGGTCACTGAATTTAGTCAACAAATAAAATATGCTGCAATTGACATTTGAAGATGATTTTAATTCCTGCAAATGAGTTACTAGATTTTAGAGCAGCTTATATAGCATAATACATCAGAAATTGTACTGTCTCATGAAGACAGTTTCTTGATGCCATTTTGGGATGATGCAAAGAAGCAGTTTGATGCTTCTTAGTTTGAATGTGCGAGTCTGACTGAGATTGTTTGGTTTATTCATATTGCTGTAATTAGAAAGTGGGTTTACTTTGTTTTAGGGTTGTGAAGAACCCATTGAAATGAATGCAGTAACTAGAAGTGCTTGAACTATAAGTGATTTGCTTAATTTGAAATACCTCATATTTTATAAAGATATAGACTCTTGCATTCTAAGCAGGCATATATAAACTGAACTTAAAGATGAATAGAAACTGCAAGGAACCACCACGAAAAGTAAAAAAGTTTAATATGGAACAAGCGCTTTCACGCACACTCAGGTGCGCTTCATCAGGTTACAATTAGACAAAGAAGACATTCTCTTATATACAAAAACAAATTTCAATTAGGCAATCCATAAAGCAGTAATTGGGCAATTAAAACTATAATGATTCCAAAATTTAAAGGGGCAAAAGTTCTTAAGGCTGCCAATGCTAAAACTCATACATGCAAAATATATTGCAAATAAAATTGCATAGTTTATCACCAATAAAGATGATAGAAATAAAATATATGTCATAAATTATATACATATTTTCAGTATTAAAACTTCTCTACATATTATCCATAGACTTGAATAACAAAATACGTCAAGTAGCATATATTGCGAACTAGGGATAATATTTGGTTAGAATCATTTATCTCATACTAGCGTACTAGTCAGAAACCCTGATATAAAATATTAGCCTTTAATATCAGTGCCCAAAATCACTGTTAACTAACCTGACTAGAAAATATATTATCTATGCGCTAAAAAACCATGCCTCATATTTAGCGGCAGGATAATAGGTCCATCATAAAGTTAAAAATGTTCCACTGCTACGGAATCATGCCAAAAAATTTTTTAAAAATATGCAAACAATGCAATGTATTATTTAATGCCTAACATCGACAAGTTGGTCATACATATAAAATAAAACAATTATCAATCAGATCAAGATTCGAGGATGCTAAGGATACATAAGAACTAAGACATATAGCAAACACATATATTAAGTGTACATTCATATCCTATATGGTTATCTATTTATATTCATGTAATAGATATTTCAATTAATAAAGTTTAGACTACTTAAAATTGTGTGTTAATCTCATAGTTAAATTACTAAATACAACCATATGTGATAAAAATACAAACAAAAAACTCCTAAAACCATAACCAAACATGGATATGCCATGCTTATATATGGTGAGACAATAATATAGGAATATAGCAATACAAAACCTAAGTCATGTGCAGAGAGACCAGAGAATGAGGCTAGCATATGATGTGAAAGGTTGTTACAAAGATGACTGAGACTATTAAAATGAGCTTTCTATATTAACCTGAAAAATTACGGATGGTTAATATCCAGGTTAAATGGGAAAAGAAGGTGCAACAAGGCATCTTATAAAGACCCTAGAAGGACAGGGCTGATACTAACCATTGAGTTGAGTCCTGGTTCAAGGTGGGCTTTTAGTCTCAATATCCATCTTAGTTCAAACATCTCAATGGTGCCTATATGGTCCCTTCTCTTCTATTAGGATTTACAACCTGCAAAGCCAAGAAGCTAAAACTATGCTGAGGTCTATCATGACAATGCATGGCTAAGGCATTTGTAAGGTTGTTCTTTTTTATATCGTATACATGGTTATATATACGATCCTTAAATCTACGTGATGTCATCCCTACATAGTATGCATCACATAGATTGCAGGTTGCCAGGTAGATAACATTATGTGTATCACATGTGGCATAGAAGGTAGGTTTAAAGACCATATTTATACCTGGAATATCAAAGTTTTGGGTTTTGGTGATGTATTTACATAGTGAACATCTACTACATGGGTAGGTACCTGTCTTGAAATTTGCTCTTATATCAACAGGAAGAACATCTAATTTTTCTTTACAAAGTAACCTCTTAATATTTAGGCAGTTGTTAAATCTAAATGTAGGTTCCTTCCCAACCAATTGTGACAAAAATGGGTCCAAAAGCAATATCTTCCAGTTTCCTCTGATGACTTTAATTAATTGCTCAACATCATTGGTATATTTGATCCCATATGCCATGCCCTTCTTACTCTCTCTTGTATAGGGAATACGACCTTCCCTTCTTTTATAGATTGGCATTCCAAGTAAAGTATTTGTTACCCTGCTAACAAGATCAGGAGGATAACCCCTATCAATAAAGTATTCTGTTTGATAATTTATTAATTCCATAGCATCCTGCTCATTGCTACAGAGTCTAAGTATTCTGGTCATTTGTCCCTTCACAATATTACGAAACACATAACGTGGATGTAAACTATCATAATGTAAGATACTGTTTCTCCAACATGATTTTTTATATAAGGTGGTAGTTAAGCTGTTATTCATATCCTTTATGATGGTAATGTCCAGGAAGTTAGCACTTGTAATGGAATATTCATAGGTAAAACTAAAGAATGAGGTGGTAGAGTTCATATAACATATGAACTCCTGCAACATATCTGTGCCACCATTCCAAAACATCAAGACGTCATCTACAAAGCGCCTATATAAAATGACGTTCCTAAACCTGGGGTCATTAAATATGAAGTCTTTCTCCCATTGATAAACCACTAAATAATAAACTGAACTTACCTGCTTAATTAAAGTATGCTATCAATGTGTAAATCATGTTGAATCTAGTTTGATAACTCCAGTATTTACTTTGTCATGATGCTAATTCATTCATGTATGAATGGCTGGGTCATGAAGAATTGTAAGTTCTGAATGGCCTTTCCTCAGCGCTCATTTCTTTTGTAACTGGGAACATTAAATGGCATTATCATGTAAATAAGTGTTAAGCAATCTAGAGATTTAAGGGAGGTACTCAAGCAAGCAAGATTAAATAGATATAGGGATGTGTTGCAGAAAAACAGATGTGATAGGTAGCAATTATAAGATGTTAGTCAGAGTAAGGATTAGATTATAGGGTTAAAGCAATTGTGAAAGGTTTGGGGTGGTTAGTATGAGAAAGTCTAAGTGGCAAATAGACTATAACAATATTAACCACCATCTCTGTCAGTGCAGCATTATACAGTCTAAGTGACAGTTGGACAGGTGAGCTTATTAACTCAGGTAGGGTGTGAGTACCATTAACTTGTCTCCTTATTAACCCCCTGCAGCACAGGCCAGGTGGCACATGGACCAAGCTTCTTTCACAAACAGTTTCTAAGACAGATATACTTAATACAAAACATTATTTTCATCCATCCAAATAAGTTTGTTTACAAAGTCTTTTTTTCAAGAAGTTTTATTTGATTTTACATTTAAAAAAACAATTTGAGTTTACATTTCAAAAAACAATTGAACTATTTACAAAAATAACAGAAATGAACTATATACAATGTCCTTAACAAAGAATACAAATACAAACAGATAATAGTTCTCTAGTAAGTTAGATGTGTTGCATTATTAGTTCTCATTTTTATGGTAGAAATTTCTTTATTACAAACATGTATAGCCACATTAATAAATTCACTATTAAATGAGATAGCAGTCTTAGACTTCCAATTCTTTGTAATGACATTTCTTGCTATTGATAAAATTGACCGTAAAAGAGGTATTTGGTATATAGTATGAGTTCTGGGATTGGAACATTGAATATTATAAGATAAACTGTGATAATGCAATTATCACTCCACAGCACTTTACAAAAATACCTAAAATCATTCCAAAAAGATTTTGCAATTAATGATCATATGTACCAATCAGCATGCAGCGTTGAATCACATCTCCAGCATTTTATATTATGTTTTTTATAAATTATGGCAGCTTTATGTGGGATTAAAAACATCTATGTAAAAATATCCATGTGTAAATTCTCCAGTATGGAGGTGTTGTCTTTCCTACTGATTTCAGAATTTTTTGTATTATTTGTTATAAATTCTTCTTAGTTTTAGTTGAAACATTCCAGAAAGCTGTCTAAAGTGCCAAAGTCACTTCTAATGATTTTATATGCTTTTGAAATAAAGAGGTGTTCATAATGGAACCATTACTGATGAATTCTAATATTTTAGGTATGGTTTTATTATGTGTGTCCAAATGTAATATAATTTTATTCTGAATGAATTATTTACCAGTTTGAATATCCAGCCAATTACAGTTCTGCAAGCTGTATCTGGCTATCAGATAATCTGCTGAGTGACTTTTGTTTCCAGATATAAACTGATGCCAATACAACAAGTTATTTTTCTTTAAATCTAACATTTTATTTCCATCAAAGGAAATCAAACATTCGCTAGTAAAAGCTATTGGAGATACTATTATTAATGTGTTTTTAATTATATGATTTGAGTACACAAGTCTTTTGAAACATAACAATAACTAACTTATGAAAGGAAAAAAAAATGTGAGTTTCTGTTTGTCATTAAAACAAAAGCTTTTAAGGTCCACATAAAGACATTTATTTCTATTTTAATGAAAGGATCAAATATTAATTTATTATTTACTAGTAACATTCTCTTGAATTGATTTCTAACTGGATGGACAAAGCCACGTGAGTATTTTATTGATAATTGAATTTAATCAATGTTTGGAAAAGCAATATCTTCCTCTTCCCAGCTAGTTGTATCCCAGAATGCCAGTATAAAGAGATTCTGATTTTTTTTGTTTATTTGTTTTTTTCTTTGGATACCATAGACATTTCAGTAGGATATCTTTTATTTTTTTAATCATTCCTTTAAGTGGGGGAGGAGTAATGATTAACTGATGAATATAATTTTTGCTAATATGATAATTTTCATTAGACATAGTCTGTCTTCAAAAGTAAAAAAAAAACTGTTCCAGTGTTCTATTAACTTCATTATTTCATTGGTTAGGTGCTGATAATTAACTGATATTGATTGTTTGTAAGTTGATTCAATGGTAACTCCTAAGTAATTAATTTGTATATTGTCCCATTTATAGTTTTTCAAGAGTTTAACTTTGCTGATATTTGTTTATTTATCAGAAGTGTTTTAGTTTTACTATGGTTGAATTTTAAACCTGACACTTCTCTAAAATAAAGTCATAACATGAACTATGTATTCCAATGATGTCCCAATATCACCAAACCTTATTAATAAATCGTCTGCATATTGCTGAATTTTGGGAGAGAGTTTGTCATTTAAATTATGCCTTTTATGTTTTTATTTGTTATATAATTAGCAAATGGTTCTATGGCAAGAGCAAAAATAAAGGAGACAAGGGGCATGCGTGTTTTGTGCCTTTTAACATCTTGAATGGACTAGATATAAAAGAACCAATCTTTACAAAGGAAATAAAGTTTTCATAAAGCTTTTTGATCAATACTATGAATTCTGGAGAAAAAATAGACACATGCAGTAGTTTGAATAAATACGACCAATTTATAGAATCAAAGGCTTTATGCATATCAAGACTTATTAAAGATAATTCATTCTTCTTTTCATTAGCTATATCTCTTAAGGAAAAGAGCTTTATTATGTTATCTTGCACTTTCCTATTAATAATGAATCCTGCTTGATCTTCAGGTATTAGCTCAGAAAATATGATATTCACCCTTTGTCAATACAGACATAAATATCTTTTAGTCTATATTCAAGAGATACATTGCTTTATAAGAAGAACATAATGTGGGATCTTTTTCAGGTTTTAAGATAGGAGAAGCTATGGAATATTTCCATGAAGGTGGCATATTAGATGTATATTTAATTTTATGAAAAGTGGAAAGAAGAATCTTTAGTATGGTATTAGGGAGAAGTTTATATAACTCAAGGATTATTCTATCTAGTCCTGGTGCTGTGTTAGTCGTTAGATTCTTGATTTGGTCTTCTAGTTCTTCAAAGGTAAAGGATTTGCCTATTTTACTAATTTGTTCTTTTGGCAGTTTTTTCAAATGTTTTCTTCTAGAAAGCTCTCAATAATCATGGTGCTGCTCATATTCAACTTTGAACTATTAATACTATCATAGTGTTTATCAGCACAATTTAGCATGCTAAGTCTGAGGTTTTGATTGTTTTATTCTTATCTCTATATATAATTTCTTTAATGCACTTTTTCATTCAAATGCTCTCACCTAATTTTTATTTTTGTAAACTTTTAGGGTTTAATGAATATGAATGTAGTTTGATTTTTTTTCTAGATTGATAGAGATTTTATGGTGAAGGATATCCTGGTAATCTTTATTTAAATGTTTATGTTAGAAAGTGCTGTTTTATCACTAGGTATAAGATTTAGTTTTAGCTTTCTATTTTTTCTTGTATATCTCTTAACTTCTTATCCTATTCTTTTCTCTTGGATAAGTACCAGTTTTTTAACTTTACCAAAAGGAACAACTTTTAATGTATTCCATAAAATCATATCCGAGACCTCACCATCATTATTTAGTTCTATGAATTGGTTATTTAAGACCCATTCTTGAAAGCCTTTTACTTTAATTATTTGTGCTGGAATTTTTTGACAAAAAGCTATTTTAATAGTAATGGCATTTTCATCAGATAAAGGGTATGGAACAATTAATACTTTATATTTTAGAGAGTAAAGATCTGGTTACCAAAACTTTATCTATGTTTGTCTGAGTACCAAATCTATAGAAGCAGTGGATAAATTTTAATGAAGATATTTTTTTATCAAATGTATCTTTCAAGTTTCTTGTATTTATATCATTGTTTAAATGTTTAACTGCTGAAAACATTTTAAAAGATTTAGTGTTTGTGGTACCATTATGAGACAAAATGCAGTTAAATTTGCAGGCTAACAAAATATCACCCTTGGAATGTAGAGTCATGATATCTCAATACTTCTTTACAGTTTTTGTGCCAGTGCCAAGCATCCAATATGTGTTCATAAGGGTATAAAAGCTTTTTCCCACTTTTATTACTACCATCCCAAGCATAACCTCTTTATCTGAATAGGAATGTATAATACAGGATAATCCTAAAGTTTTTTTTCCATAAAATAAGAATACTTCTTATTTTATATTTAAACTGTGAGCTAACTGATCTTTTAACAATAATCTATTTAAGTCTTCTGATAAGTGGGTTTCTTGAAGAAAGATAATATCAGCCTTATGCAAGGATAAATATTTATTTATGCTTCTTCTTTTAATAGGGTTATTTATCCCATTTACATTTAAGGAGAGACACGTGTATACTGGCATTAATCAAATGAGTTATGTTAATGACATTTTATCATAATGTTCTGTGCTAATTCTAAAGAAAGTTAAAATGGAATTTGTTATGGACAAGAGAGTGCCACTTAACTTAAATACAGTGAAAACAAACAGTTGAAAAACCTTCAGCATGGAATAAATTATTTCTGGCTTGTTATGTTCCCCATACACGCCACTAACTGCCTAACCAATGACATCTACTGGATAATTCCTGCAACTGCTATCAGAAAAAAAAAGGCAGAGGAAATGTGTTGGATAGATTAAATATGAATAAAAGGAAGATACTAATTAATAAGTCAGCTCAAACTATAAGCTATAATAACTGATGAGCTACAATAGCATGCTAACCTCAATTATTGTTAATGATTTCTAGTACAAATACTAAATCGTAGATATAATAACATAGATTAAGTGAACAGCATGCTGTTCAGCTTTATGAAGTGTTTAAGTATAACACTGAAAACTTTGCCTCTTTACTGTTAAAAAGTAAACATGAATCTGTAACAAATTGAAAACTAAATACAAGTATTAAATCATTGCTTTTAAATTAAATGTTTACTTCCATTTTAATTTCAAATAAAATAAGTATCGTAAATAACAAAAGGCATTCAAAAGTCTATTTTTTTTTCAATTTCCAGTTGTTCTTCTATGTTGAACATGCAGTTTAAAGTTCAAAGGTCGCAGTTTGCTTCCCGGATTCAAACACAAATTAAATGTTTCTTCATGAAGATGGAGACTCTCAGAATACCCAAGAGCTTGAGCTGATTTTAAAAAGCCCAGAAAAGCTTCAAAAGTAAGTCAGCAGGAATTTATACTGCAAGAAAGCTTTTAAATTCAGAAAACTCACTGATGCATTATATAAGCCATGAGTGAACTAGAAACCCACTCTAAAGTTGAAAAACAGTTGAAAACATATTTTACATAGCTAAATATTTTAAAATATAAATCCCTAACAGGAAAACAGCATAACACCACTACTAATTAATAAAATAACATTTAAAAGAGAGAGGTATATCATTTACATATGTAAAAGCACTGCATTTAAATATCATCTTCTCTCTCTCTCACTCTCTTTCTTACATGAGACACAATATTTTTAACATATACTACTATACAATTATAGCTGTGTGGAGGGGGTAATGTGTGTGTGTGTGTGTGTGTGTGTGTGTGTGTGTGTGTGTGTGTGCGTGTGTGTGTGTATGTGTGTGTGGACAATTGTACAACATAAGTATTTTGATTTATTATATTCAAAATGCAATATATTTCTGTAATATACTATATGATTACTGAGCTTCTCTTTTAGATTATGTATTCTAAAGTGATTGAGAAGCTGAGAATAAAATAATATTTAACATAAAGGAGAATAAAGAATGTTACCTTATTTCTATAATCTCAGGAGAATGATAAGATAAATGTGGAAACTCACAGATTATTTGTCTCTAGGTCTCTTTTTCTTTGACTGACCAGTCATTTTTTTATGCTTGTCTCTTTAAAGAATTGCTGGAGTCCATTTCTTCAACTGAATTTAATAAGTTATTTTTCTGAACAAAAGTAGTGGCTTTTTCCAAAGTGTCAAATGTTTTCTTTCCTTCTGGTAAAAAGAATCTTAACTTAACAGGGAAGATCAATTGAGTTTTGATGCCAGGTTTTTCAAAGATTTTAACAGGGGAATGCAGGGTTTTTTTTTATACTAAAATAGAAGAAAAGTCATTATGCAATCTGATTTGTGAGTCTCCTAATTTTAGAGGTGAAAGCACCAGGCAGTTTACAGTACAAGGACTTTGTCTTGACTGGGAAAAAAAAAACTTCACAATGATGGATCTAAAAAAAAAAAAAAAAAAAAAAAATTTCATCTGCTTTTACTGTACTTGTGTTTCTACCTACTTCATTTTACTTTTGCATCATCTTAAATATACTCAATTGTATTTATTACTGCTTGGTGTAACTCATTCTAAGCCTTTTGGTTTAAACACTTGGGCTTCGGACCAGTTGTTTTGCACTGAGAGGGCTTATGGTCTGCACTGTTGTGGCAGAACAGGTAGCTTACATCCTTCTAGGTTGGGAACTGCTGTTTGAGGGCTCAATGTCTGTTATTCTAAAAGTGTATTAATTCTGGTTTAAGCACTTGGGCTTTCAGGCCAGTTATTTTACATTAAGAGGGTTCGTGGTCTGCACTCTTGTGGGAGGAGAGGCTGGACTCTGCCCTTCTGAGCTGGGAATTTCTGGTTAAAGGCTTATAGTGCATGCATTATCTGAACTGCTTCTTACTGAAGTTGGTGCGCCTTGTTTGCTGTGGCATAGACTGGATTCGGGCCTGCTGGATCTAGCTTTGTTTGTGTAACTTGAGCACTAATCCAGACATTCTCTAAAGTATTCAATTGTATTTATTACTGCTTGGTTGTAACTTGATTAACGTGTAGCTATCATTCTAAGTCTTTTGGATTAAGCACTTGGGCTTCAGACCAGTTGTTTTACATTAGGAAGGTTTGTGGCAAGCACTGTGGTGGCAGGACAGGTAGCTTTCATCCTTCTAAGTTGGGAACTGCTGATTGAGAGCCCAGTGTCCAAGTGTATTAGTTCTGGTTTAGGCACTTGGGCTTTAGGCCAGTTATTTTACATTAAGAAGGTTCGTGGTCTGCACTCTTGTGGGAGAAGAGGCTGGACTCTGCCCTTCTGAGCTGGGAATTTCTGGTTAAAGGTTTATAGTGCCTGAATATTTGAACTGTATCTTACTGAAATTGGTACACCTTGATTGCTCTAGCATAGACTAGATCCAGGCCTGCTGAATCTATCTTTGTTTATATGCTTGTTGTTTGTTTGCTTGTTATTTCCCTGGAAGCTAATTCCACCTAATACGCGGCTTCTGTGGATCACTAGTGATATCTGCATTGCTTACTGTACTTATTTCCTTGTTTCACTTGAAAGAAAATTACTGTTTGTCGTTTTTGCATTTAGTTACTTGTAACACATTGCACTCAAGTTATCTGGCACTTGCTCACTAAAGCAATTATATAATTCAGCACTAAAAATTAAAAGCACTACACCCTCACTCCCCACTGGCCCTTGTTTTCAATTATTAAGGAATTCCCAATATTATTCTAGCATGTCCAAAGGTCAGTTGTCAATCTCCTCTCCGGTCCAGCTGGTGAATCTGGGAATCTTGAGGCAATGTTATAACTGCCTCATGTACACAGACAACCCTCTCCTCCTCCCACATAACACAAATACTTGCAAGAGATGCAGCTATTTAGCCAAACTGGAGGCTGAGCTCTCTCAACTCAGGACTGGCAAGACCAGACAGGAGGAGAAGGCAACTATACACACCACAAAACCAGCCTCACATAATGCTACTACACCACTGAATCAAACACATAAACACACAAAGACATACTCGGAGGCTCTGAGTAAAAATTTACCTAAACAGCAGAGGCCTCCAAAGCAGACACCCAAACAACTGCTACCTCAAGACACCCCACAAGCAACACATAAACCACAAAAGCAGTGTGCAAAGCAGTCACAGCCCTTAAGGCCAAATACAACACCAAACATACTTGTCATAGGTGACTCCATAGTCAGACACATTGACGTCCCACTCACCAGGCTGAACAAGGAGAGGGTCACAGTAAGCTGCCTATCGGGTGCTAGAATCCACCACATAACACAAGCACTCGGGTCACTCCACGGCAAGTACAAATATGACACAGTCATTGTCCATTCTGGTGTGAACGACCTGAGACGTACCTCCCTGGACTACATGAAAAGAGACATAGAGGAGCTCTCTGATTATGTAGCCCAGGCAGGTATGACACTAACCCTGAGCAGTATCCTTCCTTCACCAAGAATGATGCCACAATATAGAGACAAGATGATCAGCTTTAACAACTGGTTTAATGTCTGGTGTCATTCAAAGGGGATCCAGTGTCTGTCTGCCTGGGATGACATGCTTGACAAGCCACGCTGCTTTGCAAGGGATGGCTTGCACCTGTCACCCCTGGGATTCCGGATATTGGCTAAGGCTCTTGCCACCCCCATAGTGCCTTTTTTAGGCAAGGCTCAAATTCTAAACCTACCACCCTAGAAAACAAAAATGGGAAGAAACTGAGGGTAATGCTGCTCAATGCCAGAAGTCTAAATCTCAAAATGCACGCACTCAAGGCCCTTCTCAGTATGGAGAACATCGATGTCTGTGCTGTAACTGAAACCTGGTTCAAGGCTCCTGAGAGCACCCCGGCACTATTAGGTTTTACCTCATATCATGCGTTCCAGCCCCAAAACCCGGACCATACCACAAAAGGAGGGGGTGTATCCATATTCATAAAGGATACCCACACCTCCAGGTTGGTGGCAACGCACGAAGCATCGGAAACCATCCAGGTGCAACTAACCATAGACAAAACTGCTCTACAAATTGTAGCATGCTACAGGCCACCCTCTCAAACTCAGGAACCCCACACAGCCTTCCTGAAGACACTGGAGGGTATAAATGTATCTCCAAACACCATCATATTGGGTGACTTCAACTACCCGAATATAGACTGGGAACATTACTCAAGCCCTAACTTTCTAGCCCAATGGTTCCTGGAGTTCATAAATTCAAATGCCATGGAACAGCTAGTCACTGTTCCCACGAGAGGAGAAAATATACTAGATCTCATTATCACAAACATGGGGACAAAATGCTCCACACTGGAAGTATATCCTCATTGGTGAGATCTGATCATAAACTAATCTCACTGGAAATCCACATCCCGCCCCCACCCCAAACAAAAAAGACCACAGTGAAGAACTTCTCTAAAGCAAACTTCACACTACTCAAGACTGGTGTGGTATCCTTCAAGGCCCCTGAGCCAGTGGAAACCACAAACCAAGCTGCGGAAGCCCTTACAAATGCCTTCTATGAACACCTCCAGGACTGCATGGATCAGGCAATCCCAAATAAAACCAAGTCTCTTTCCACAAAGGGCAAACGTCCAGTCTGGTGGACCCCAGCCATTAACAAACTTTACAATAAGAGGAGAAAGCTATTACATGATAGAACAAAATTCATAAAAGGGAAGTCACCCCTGATCATTATTAGTAAAAAAATACGAGCACTCATAAAATCAACTAAGGCCAATTTTGAGAGAAAATTGCCATGGATTCAAAGGACAATCATAAGGCCTTTTTCAACTATGTTAGGAACCTGGGTGGAAACTCCCAGATATGCTCAGAATTAGTCCAAAATGATACAAATATCACTGAACCCACAGACATTGCCAACATACTGGCAGACAGGTTCAGTGCAAACTTCACCCCCCTCACCCCCCTAAAGGAGAGATAACTATCCCAGTGGAGTGTAGCCTCCCAGATATCTCAAATGCGCAGGTGAAAGCTGCTCTCTCTAAAGCTAAAAACACAGCATCAATGGGACTGGATGGTGTCCCCGGCTGTGTGCTACATGAGCTAAATGAGGAATTAAACCCGCACATAAGGCAGCTGTTTAATCTCAGCCTTACCACAGGATACGTGCCCAAGGAGTGGTGTACGGCAACTGTGGTCCCACTCCACAAAGGCGGTGCCTCTACGGACCCTGGTAATTACCGCCCCATAAGCTTAACAAGTCTAGTCTGCAAAGCTATGGAGAGAATCATAATGGAGCTCATAAACAAAGATATAGGGGACTTGCAGACATTGGACCCGACCCAGTTTGGCTTCGTCAAGGGAAGATCATGCCTTTTGAACTTGGTCGACTTCTTCGAAACAGTCACCAAGGCCATTGATGAGGGAAAGGCATTCCATACAGCCTACCTTGACCTTGCAAAGGCTTTTGACACAATACCCCACTCAGGTATTGTAGAAAAACTTACCAGCTTAAATGTAAACCCATATGTCACAAGATGGGTTGCAAACTGGCTTACGGACAGAACCCACAGGGTTAGAGTTGCTTGCGCTATGTCAGACTCCAAGCCGGTCACAAGTGTTGTCCCACAGGGCTCGGTCCTTGGCCCCCTATTGTTCGGCATCTACTTCTCAGAAGTACAGGCCAACATGGGAGGACTTTGGCTGACAAAGTTTGCAGATGACTGCTAACTGTGCGCCATAGTGGAAAGTGCATTGGACACGGATATCCTTCAGAAGGGACTCACGGAAACAGATAGCTGGTGCCAGAGCCATGGCCTGAAGTTAAACGCCAAAAAATGTATAGTCATACCCTTCGGGAAAAACAAGGTAACCCCAAGCTACCATATAGGTGGCAATCCACTAAGCACAGAAGAGGTTATCAGGGACCTGGGGACCCAGGTTGACAGTGGCCTTTCTTTTGACACTCACATTGCTAAAGTGGTTAGAAAGACCTTCTACATTGCCCACTTGATCATGAAGGGATTCACATCCAGATCTAGTGAGGTCACTGTTCCCCTGTACTCTTCACTTATCAGACCAATGATCGAGTACAATGCCCCATTCGGGATGTATCTCGCCCGACATCTGCAGCAATTGGAGAGACCCCAAAAGTTCCTCACCAAAAGGATAAAGGGACTCCAAAATCTGTCATATGCTGCCAGATTGAAGAAACTCCAGCTCTATTCAGTCGTATACCATCTGCTCAGAGGTGACATGTGCCTGACATACAAGGCCATGTCCAACCCGGAATTAATGGACATGCTTCACCTCAAAAAATCCAAATCCACCAAAACCACTAGAGCAAGCGACTTAAACCTTAGCACAGATATAAATAGGACGTGCTGGAGGGATAGATTTATCACTCAGAGACTCCCTATGCTGTGGAATAGAGTCCCGGTCCATGTGAGGCAGAGCACCTCGCTAGCTCTGTTCAAAAGAAATCTTGACCTGTGGATGGGAGATCGTAGGTTTACCCCGGGAATCATCTCTGTGTCACTGCTGGACAGAGGCACAACAAACTAATGGGCACAGTATTTTTTCATATAAGGGGTGGCGTAAGCCACAAAAATTTGGGCTAGGCTTATAAATGCCTTAGGGCAGATAGCCTAGTATAAACCTATGAACCTATGAACCTATGAACCTATGAACCTATGAATAAGTTTCCTATTTGAAGGGATTGTAGCTAAAGATCTGTGTGCTCTTTCTATATGGAAAGATAAGGCTTTTGGTAGATTTAATATTTTAGGAATCCATGGAAATAGAAAGTTCACCATAATTTCCCCATTCATTTGGTCAGGGACTCCGTAGATTCTGATGTTATTTCTTCTGACTCTATTTTCAAGATCATCTATTTTCTGAGTAAATTTGTTGTTTTGATGTAGTAAGAATTCAATATTGTGCTTTCCCTCTGATAACCTAGAGTCAATAACAGAAACATAGTCTTCTATTTCTGCTATCTGGATTTTATGATCTTATAAGTGGGAAGAAAGAAACAGATATTATTTTTGGAGGGTATTTGGTTCTATGAAAGCCACAAAATGATTTAACAGGTGGATTGTCACTTAAGATATTAGGAAATAATTCAGTAAGCAGACATATGTGTTGTATGATTATGAGATCCAGGGTTGAATTTTTTCCCATTTTTATGTCCTGAATGGTAGATGTTTATATTATTTGTTATAGGCTAAGTTGCTGTAACATATTTTTAAGGTAAATTGAGGTGTTACCTGTAGCACTAATACCAAAGGCATCTATAAATATGATGTGTTTACAGACACCATTTAGCAATATTTTAGCAATGTAATGTGTAAGAGTGGCACAGAAGATGGAGAGGATTGGGGATATAAACTGATACTACCCTGAGATGTGTGAGACCTCCAAGAGCTAAATGTGTGAGTACCCAATTGGAACTCATGTCATCTTTGGATTCATATTTCTGGATATCAATTATTTCAAAGGTAAGGCTCTTTTTTATTACTGTAGAATCTCCTCCTCCACATCTTGTATCAAGTCTGTTATCACTGATAATGATGTAGTTATCAGAAATTAAGTTAGAAGGGCAGGTGTCATCTTTTAACCAGATTTCTGAAATAGAAAGGATTTTTTTTTGGGGGGGGGGGGGTTCTGTTAATAAGCAAGTTTCCAAGTTTGGCCATTTATAGTTTAGACTGCATGCATTTAGGCAGATGATTCTGAGGCCTTTGTTTTTAGCAATATTGGAGCTATTGTTAGTGTATTGGGTGTGTTGTTGAACTAGACCTGGGTTTGTCTGAATATCACCAAATTAATCAATTTGATGCACAGAGGAAAATGCTTTGTGTAAAGGTCATTGACCTTTGATAGATATTCTTTTGTTTTTGCAGTATCAGACTTTGTAAACAAACAGGGGTGTGGCCAGGATGGCAAGCTGAAAGCAGCATAACATTTCTGCTCTGCTTCATTCAATTGCTTTTGACAGGATTTCTTTGACATTATCAAGAAGTATTACTTAAAAGTTCTGTATTTAAAAAAATGGAAATTTCCAGGAATATTTTGGTGTAAAAATCAAGTGATATTTTTATATAATGGTGTTAAACTTCATGTGGAAAGAAAAAAGGAGAATATCTCTGAAGGAAGATGAACCATTCCAAGACTGTTCAACAAGACTCCACAATGAAGAAAGAGCTGCATTCTATCCTTTCTAATATTCAAAACTTGGTTATCAAAATAGACAAACTCAGCTATAAAGTGGACAAAATCAAAGAAGACTGCACCAAATGAAACAAATTAATAAAGGATGTTGTTGTTACTTGATCTCAGTGCTTAACTTAGTAATATCGATTGGTCTACCCTTTACAGTTTGACCAATTCTTCTGCAGCTTCAGTCTTTTTCCTCTCAATCCTTACTCCCATTCAATATTTGATGTTACCTTTAATTAAAAAGAAGACTTAGAGCACAACTATGCCCCTGGGTGACTGCAGACATTAACAACAAAATTATATCCAGAGATATGGTGTGGAGAAACTGGAAAAGAAACCCACATAATGCAACTTGCAACAAATGCACCCGGATCTTAGAAAATGTGTAAGAATAGAAACTAACTCAACCAAAGCTACTTATCTTAGGCAGTAGAAGAAGAAAACTAGTCTAAACGCAAATAGATTTAGAGAGAAATAAAACAACTGACTGGTACCATTACTAAATAATAACAATCAGATTTCCATGCACCTACAAGCCTATCTCCTTTGCACACTTCCTGCACAGCTTCATTAACAAGTGTAATCAACAGCTTTCCTTCCCAAGATCCTCCAACAAACAATCCAGATGACACTACTACTTCCTGTCTTTTCCCTCTTGCATTATATGAAGTTACCCTCCACTTTACACAAATAAATGCTAACAAAACCAAATCATTGCACAATAAACTTAAAGGTGCCAAATTCTCCAAACTGCACCATCTTTTCTTAAACTAATTTCTTACAGTTTTGCCAAACTTTTTACAACTATCTTTAATCTCTTACTAACAACTGCCTATGCACCATCTCCTTTCAAACACACATGAATAGTCCCAATACCCAAACTGTCATCTCCCAGGGAGATGAAGGCTTATAGGCCCATCTCAAACCTTTGTCCTATCACAGAAATATTTGACAAACTACTATATAAGCAACTGCTAAAACATATCTAGAGTTATATGATGCACAGCATGGCTTCAGAAACTCATTTAGAACTTTTACAGCTGTCTTAGCTGCAATTGATAACATTTATATTGACTAGAATGAAGGTCATATAGCTGCAGGGCTATTAGAAGTTGTACATGAATCCCTGAAATGATGAACCATGAGATACTCCTCAAGAAGCTACAAAATAAAATTTTGGAGAAACCACAACCCAGTGGTTCAGAAGCTATCTACAGAATAAATCATTCCAGGTTTGCCTGAACAATAGTTTTTAACAGTTGGTCTACTCATTATAGGTCCACTACAAGGATCAGCTCTTAGGCCCTGCTATTCTCCCTGTTTGTCAATGACCTTCACATTGAACTACCACATATAAAGCTGGTTATGTATAAAGATGATATACTACTCCTACAGTCCAGCCAAAACCATTGCAATCTTGGAGGCAAGCTACAAAACAACTTCACCAAACCGTACCAATGGTCCGGTCTGTTAGACTTCTTATTAACCATAGAAAGTCACAGAAATTCAAATGTTATGATTTTCTCCACACCTAAAAAACTACCTATCATTCCTCCAATTCATCTAACAGACCTTATGGGTAAGAGTATACCTAACATGAATGAAGAGAAATACCTGGGCTTAACATTAGACCCAACCCTCTCCTTTACAAATCACACAGACGTCACTGTCAATAAAGTCTTTGCACAACTAAAACTATGAAACAGCTTCACTCAGCTCCTGTCTGTTAAAGCATGTCAAAAACATACTATTACCCAAATTAGAACATGGCTTTCACTTCCTAGTCTTACATTCAGCCTATAGTTCTCACAGGATACAAATAGTAGAAAATAAAATCTCTAGGAATATGCTACTAGCACCCCCTTTAATACATCACTGTTAACTTCTTGAAGGTACACACTGGCTCACAGTGAATGATAGGGCCACATATCTCCTTAGTTCATTGATATTTCAAGCCCTAAAACAAGTATATTCTCCTTCTTTAAAAAGAAAACTACCTAAATAAGGGATTTTATATCAACTGAGGAAACAAATGGGATAATTCCTTATCACTTTCTCACTCACCTTTTAAAACCACAATTGGTGAAAGATTCTTTTCAAGATTAGGACCGGCAACTAAGAACCACTTACCAACAAACATTAAAATCAGGAATCAGAAATAACTTTTTAAAAAACTCTTAAAGAACAACTGTGTCAAAATCTACTTGTCAATGTTTTCAGTAGATAATATTGTAAATACTTCATTGTATTTACTGTCGCTATCAATCATATACATGCACATATGTAAATATATTTATAAATTGTGGAAATAACTAAATGTGGAATGTTACAATGGCTGCATATAACTGTTACAACATATGTGCTATGACACCATATACCACAATGTTGTCTGGCATATGTAAATGAACAACACTGATAGTCGCCACTATGATTCTGGATACTGGCTAAGTCTCTTGCCGTCCCAATAGTGCCTTTTTTAGGCAAGACTCAAACATCAAATGCACCACCATAGTAGATACAAACAAGCAAAATCTAAGGGTAATGCAACTCAATGCTAGAAGTCTAAACCTCAAATTGCACTCACTCGAGGCTCTCATTAAGATGGAGAACATCAACATCTGTGCAGTGACAGAGTCCTGGTTTAAGACTCCAGAGAACACCCTTGCATTACCAGGCTACAATTCTTACAACACCTTTCGGCCACCTAACCTGGACTGAAATACTAAAGGAGGAGGTGTGCCCATATTCATAAAGGATATGCACACCTCCCTGCTAGTTGCTCAACATAATGCATCCAAAATTATCCAAGTACAATTAACCAGTGAGCATGACTGCAATTCAGGTTGTAGCATGTTACAGCTCCCCCACCATGCCCGAGGACGCCCACTCCATGTTTCTTGATATACTGGATAATATTAAGGTACAGCCCAATACCCTAATTTTGGGAGATTTCAACTACCCTTCCATCAGCTGGGGAAAACTGCTCATGTACTAGCTCATTTACCCAACATTTTCTGGAATTCATCAATTCCAACACCCTGGATCAGTTTGTCCATACGCCTACCAGGGGTAACAACATCCTGGACCTGGTCATTAC
This sequence comes from Protopterus annectens, assembly GCF_019279795.1. Lineage (NCBI taxonomy): Eukaryota > Metazoa > Chordata > Ceratodontiformes > Protopteridae > Protopterus > Protopterus annectens. The sequence continues at coordinate 1,005,401,168 of NC_056729.1, forward strand.
CAATATGGGTAACAGATGATTCATGCCAGAGGTCAACTCCTTGCTGGTCAGGTCCAACCACAAGCTAATCACCCTAGACACCCATATACCACCCCCCTCCCCATTAAGGAAACCACAGTAAAAAACTTCTCCAAAGCCAACTTCATGCTTCTTAAGTCAGAATTGGCAAACTTCACTACACAAACACAGATGGAAAATAGAAGCAGGACTGCTGAATCATATACAAATACACTGTATAAGCACATACACGAGTGCATGGACTGTGCTATCCCCAAAAGAACCAAGACACTATCCTCCAAAAAAAGGAAGCCAATCTGGTGGTCCCCTGCCATAAACAAACTCTACAACAGAAGGACGAAACTGTTGCAAAAAAGAGTTAAATCCCATGATTGCAGGAACTCCCTAGTCAGCCTCAGCAAGAAGCTGAGATCCCTCATAAAATCCTCCAAAGCAAGTTATGAAAATAAAATTGCCATGGATTCTAAAGACAACCACAAAGCTTTCTACAGCTATGTCTAAATCTTCATGAATAATGTATTGAAATATTTTTTGAGTTTTTGCTGTCCTGTTTTATTAGCTTAATGTGGAGCTTATCTCCTCAGGCCTCTACTGAAAATGGACATATATCCAGTTGGACTAGCCCGGTCAACAAATGTAAAATAAAATAAAATAAATAAAATAAAATAAAATGTCAAGAATTTCAAAGGCAACACTCAGATCTGCTCTGAACTACAGCACAATGGCACTACATTTACCGAACCAATTGATATTGCCAACATCCTGGCAGACAGGCTCAGTGCTAACTTCACCTCCCATCACCCCCCAAAGGGCCCATCCCCATACCAGGTGATTACAAAGCCCCTGTAATCATGGCCACACAGGTAAAGGTCGCATTCTCCAAAGCCAAGAACACAGCATCCTTGGGATAAGACAACATCCCAGGCTGTGTTCTGCATAAACTACAGTATGAACTGGCATCCCACCTAAGTGCCATGTTCAACCATAGCCTCACTTCAAGCTTTGTGCCTATGGAATGGTGCACAGTGATGGTTATCCCACTCCACAAAGGAGGTGCCACCACTGACCCCGGTAACTACTGCCCTATTAGCCTGATGAGCCTGGTCTGCAAGGCCATGGAACGCATCATCCTTAAACAAAGAAATAGGCAACCTCCAAACTCTAGACTCCACTCAATTTGGGTTTGTAAAAGATAGATCATACCTCCTAAACCTGATTGACTTCTTTGTAGCAGTCACGAGAGCTGTAGACGAGGGTAAGGTGGTGCACACAGCCTATCTTGACCTCGCCAACTGGCACCATCCCCCACTCTGGTATTATAGATAAACTCACTGAACTAGGCATAAATCCATATGTCACAAGATGGGTGGCCAACTAGCTCACTGACAGAACCCACACAGTGAAAGTAGCCTACTCTAAATCCAACTTCAGACTAGTGATATCAGACTACCACAGGGTTCTGTCCTGGGTCATCTCCTGTTCAGTATCTACTTCTCTGAAGTCCAGGCTAATACAGCTGGTCTCTGGCTAATGAAATTTGCAGATGATTGCAAACTAGGAGCCATAATCGATTCAACTAAGGATGTGGACATTCTGCAAATAGGTCTCACTGAGACTGATGCTTGGTGTCAAAGTCATGGCCTAAAGCTCAATGCCAAGAAGTGCATTGTCATCCCCTTTGGAAAAAACACTGTACCCATGAACTACCACATAGGCCGTAGTCTTCTAAATACCAAAAGTGTGACAAGAGATCTTGGGACACAGGTGGACAGTAGTCTCTTCTTTGATAATCACATCATCACAGTAGTCAGGAAATCCTTCTAAGTGGCACACCTTATCACAAAGGGGTTTTCCTCCAGAAAAAGAGAGGTCATTGTTCCTCTCTACTCATCCCTTATCAGACCCTTTATAAAGTACAATGCCCCATTTGGCATATACCTTACAAGATAGCTGCAACAACTAGAAAGGCCACAGAAATACCTTACTAAGAGGATTACCAGCCTCAAACAGATACTATACGCAGACCGTCTCAAAAAACTCCAGCTCTACTCCGTCGCATACCGCCTACTGAGGCGACCTCTGCCTAACATCCAAAGTCATGTCTAACCCAGATCTGATGGACATGCAACACTTAAAGAAATCCCACTCTCTCCGAGCCACACTCTCCAGGGACCTAAACCTTGTCACCACAATAAACAGAACATGCTGGAGGGATAGATTCCTATCCCAGACACTTCCCATGCTTTGGAACAGGCTACCCATTCATGTCAAACAAAGCTCCTCATTAGCCCTCTTTAAGAGAAATCTCGACAACTGGATGGGAAACAGGAAATTCACCCTGGGGATCACTGCTGTGGCTCTGCTCAACAGGGGCACAGGAAAATAATTTTTGGGTGGCGAAAGCCAGGGAACCTCATTTGGCTAGGCTTATATAGGCTCTAGAGCTGATAGCCTAGTACATCCCTATGAACCTATAAACCTATGAACTATCTTTTCTGTATCACTAGAGGTACCCGGGTCTAGAATGAAAAGGGTTGATGGACCAGTTAAAGCATGTAGTGCAAAATGCAGGCAAAATCTGGAAAATCCAAAACAAAAGGCTGTCCAGCACCAGCAGAGAATTCACGTTGTTTAATAATAATCCAATGGACCAGTTCACTGACTGTGTTATCAAATGGAAATAGAGAAGTAAATGCATAATCAGTATTTCTATTGACCCATAATGATGTCAAGCATGATATTTAATTTTTCTCTGGTATTTTTCTTTCAACTCCTTTTTCATGGGTGGTATGAGCAAGATATGTTCAGCAGGATAAAATGTAGTAAATGTATGTCTTATATATCTCCTATATAAAGTTTGAGGAAGCACCATTCATAGACTGGTATATTTACAAGGCCCCTTCTATCTGTAAGCCACTCATTGATATCATATACCTATGTCCAAATATAGCACTTAGTGATGAGTGAAATACTAGCTATGTCTTGTCATTATAACTAATTTTATTTATTTGAGAATATATCAGTAGTCATCATGACAAGTAGTGATGGTTTGTGTAAACAACGGTTCTGTTTTAGAGAAATTTTACACTTTCTTGTAATTTCAAGAAATTGTCAGGGCTAGATTTTATTTAATTTCATTCTTCAAATAAAATAAACAACAGATTATGCAGTTGCTGGTATGCTTATGTAGGGGGTGTTTCAGTGTGCCAGGGTCCAAATGGAGAAATGATAAATCAGTAAGCAAATGAGGGTAGCATTGTTGCAATTAAATTCATCCTCAAGTCTTGGTGAGTACCTTCACAAGGTAGACCTGTTTTTTTACAAAATCTCACCAAGATGACACTGATATAGTCTGTATTTTATACAGCATATATCATGGACAAAAGTAGGTTAAAAAAGAAAAAAGACAGCTGGATGCACAAGACCCAAGATAAAAGTTCCCAGTCCTGGTAGGTGCCAGGAATGGAAAAAATGACAGTGTAGAATCCTCAAGACATGAAAACATTCCTACAATGGAGCTAGGCATGGCCCATGGGGAGGATGCCCCCCCCCCCCTGTTATAGAAGGAAGTAGTAGTCCTCAAAAATCACAAAAATTGATAGACCAAAAATGAGTCATAAAGATGATAGAGTGGAATATTGAGGAAGATAAAGAAATTATGTATTGTTACTATCAAATGTTGGTTCTGTTTTATATCAATTTTAGACTTTATTGTAATTTTAAGAAATTGTCAAGGCTAGCTTTCATATCATTCTTAAAATAATTAGATTATTCAGTTGCTGGTATGCTTACATAGAAAGTGTTTCAGTGTGTCATGACGTGGCTGGAGTGATGTTGTTGCAGAATTAAATCCTTACTGGGGATGACTAGTAGGGAACATGTCAGTTCATCAAAGATGATTTCAGCAAATGCAATGAAATGTAAGCCAGTTTGCCGAAACCACCTTAGATGAAAGTGGAGATTGCTTTTTTCCTCCAATGTTGTGTGACCTTGGAGTTGGTATATATAATTTCAGGGGCTATAGGAGGTGTCCCCCACATGGACATGCAGGGGGGCTTGTCCATCTGCAAAAAAATGTTTTCAATGTTCGCTGAAGGTGGTTCCAGTTTATATGCATTCATTGAAACTGTTTTTGAGGGATTGACGTGAACCCTGAGTAGTGAGATGGACATTTTACAGGTATCAACCATGATATGAAAAATATATAAGCTGTCACATAAAGAGACTTTAAGCTCCAGGGATTTAGGAATTCAGCTATGTAAAAGAAACATGCTCAGTCATTGAATACTTATCCCTGTGAAATATAAAGCTTGCATAATGATGTATCTATATCTACAATAAAAAATTAAATATTCTATTTACAGGCCATATTAGGTAGATATTCTTGATATAACAGACTTCATAATTAAATGACAAGATGGGACTCGATTGAGGTCATGTGCTTGAGTAGCTCCATTGAGAGAATGTGTTCTGTGCTTTCATCCCAAAGGAACTTCCTCAGAACTGCTGTTACAAGAAAACACCATGTTTAAATACTATCTTAAAAAAATCACATGATCAACCATCTGATCTTTACTATTTGAAATTTAAAATATGAAATAAAAATAAGAAAATAAAATATGTACTTTCAGCTTAAAACACATGTATGTATATATTAATTGATAAATTGAGTGTTAACATCCTAAACTCTTGAGTTTGAGGACAGGAACAAAGGAACAGGCATCATTTAAACCAGGGGAAACGTGCATTTAAACTCAGCTGCCACATCAGTTCTCTCATCAATAAATGTTCTTCTATAATTCTACTCCTCACATCCCTTTTCAACTGTTCCACAACTCTGTACTTAACATAATAGTTAGGATGGTCCCTCACATGCCTGTATAATGGATTAGTATATATTTTTTTCTTTTTATATCTCTTTAATGTTCATAAATTCTTTCTTTCACCCTTCTAATGGTTTTGCCTATAGAAAAAGCTGGGCACAACTGGCAACAAGCTGAATAAATTGACCAACTGGTATCAAAGTTGTAACACTCTTTCACGTTTAAAGGTTGACCATTGAGGGTAACTACTTCCCCTACTAAAATGTGTTGACATAAGCTACAATGTCCACATTTAAACATACCCAGCTTAGGCTTGATAGCTTTATTACCATTTAAACGTATTTCTAATAAATCCTTAAAACAAGTGTGTTTTTTTTTTCTATAAACCACATTGGGGCCATCCCCCAACAATTTATGTAGCTGGGTATTAGATGAAATAGTTTCTGAAATCCACCATTTTCTTGATTGCTCAAATTGTTATAATTCAATAGGGGGTATAAATTCCTATAACTCTTTTACTAGTGACCTCTTTATTATTTCAGACAAAAATTGCATAGGATACCCACACTTTACAAACATCCCTAACAACTTATCACATTACAACTCAAATACATGGTCCTCATATACCATTCTAGCCAGTCTCACTAACTGATCTTTGACAAAAGATTTTTTTCTGAAACTTAGAGTCAACTTTGGAAATGCAAACAGGTATTAGAGAATCTCACTTTACGATGGATGTTAGAAACAAAACTTTCATTTTGGTAATTTTTAGAAATCTCACCATCTAAAAAAAATGTTGTCCTTATTAAATGTATGCACAAATTTCAAAAAAGAAGATTACATACTTATATAGTCCAATAATTCCACCAACATATTTTCATTATCCTCCCACACAATAAATATGTCAACCAAAAAGTGGGTGCAATAAGACCAGCAATTTTGAAATGGGCTATTGAACACATAGTATTTTTCCCAATAAGTCATAACCAGATTTGAATCTTTAATAATATATTTGTATCAGTACACTAAGACAAACACTTGGTTATCCCATTGTTGCAAACATCAATACAGTATTGACCAGCTCAGCAGTATTTATTAATTACAAGTTTCGGTGCAGCCAAGATTTTGTCTCCACATCGGCTCCAAGACATTTCACCATCATTTTCAACAGACAGTGAATTTCCAGCTTTTGGTTTCAGTTGACAGCCTGATCACCTGTTAGCCATTTCTGAAATACAGTAAGACTCTTTATGAAATAACATGGATGCCATCAAGGACTTAAATGTAAAATACCCACATCCTGTGACAATAGACTTAAATCAAACACCAGATAAAGTTTGGACATTACTATGCCAATGGTATGAACAAGCCAGCGTTGATATTAAAAGTAATAAAACATTGTTTGGTATTAGCAAAAGTGATACAGTTTATCTTTGTAAATGGATACAGTGTTATTACTTGGAAAAAAATAGAACACTTGTTGAATGGAGATAACAATTCTCAGTTCTGTATTACATGTCATAAAATTGTGTTGCGAAAGATAACAGCAAAATTTTCACACGATTGGTTAGATATGGCATGTGAAGCAAAAGGTCATTTTGTAATGCTGACCTCCATTTTGATAGGGTATTTCAGTCATTTTTAGATAAAACAAAAGGTTAGATTTGGGGATTTAGCAGAAATATTTAAGGCTTACTGTCTGCAGTGGAATGACATTACTATTAATGAAGATAATAAGAAACATTCAGACAAACAGCAGCTGGACAATTTAAGAAAGATTAATGAAAAACAAATGGAAATGTTAAAAAGCATGACATAGAAGTTAGGAAACATGCACAAGGTGTTACTGCCATTTTGGAAAGGGCTGAAGTAGTAATGCATGCTGCTACTAAGGCTCAGTCAAGTGGAGGAGATGAAACAGAAACATTTAGACAAGAATTAATCAAAGGAAAACAAAAAGTCCTGGAGGCGTTAGCTAAAGAGGCAGAACTACCCATAAAAATAGAGGAACTGCAGAAACAATTACATGAATGTAAAGCTTCAGAGGCAGAATTACAGAAACAGTTGCAGGAGCTTAAAGCTTTAGACACCATTAAGCCTGAGGATTTGCAAGTCGTGACAGGTCCTTCGGTTGATCTATACCAGCAGACACATCAGTTACAGACGATACCTCAGTGCAATGATAAAAAAGATATTTTTTACAGTATGTTAACATTTGAAGATTGGTTGTCATATACAGCTGGAAAAGCATGGAATGACTCTTTAAAACAATGTTTTTAGTATTTCTTCCAAAATGTTACAAAACTTTCATTATTGCTAATGGCTGTAATCTTGATTAAAAAATCAAAATTAAACAGAATGGCAGATGTGCTCCTGGCAAATTCACAGGGGCAAACTCTGACAACTAAGTTGTTAGAATATTTTAACATCACAGTTTCCAACAAAATGTTGGAATAGGCAGAACATTTTAACTGTGCTATTCAAATTGTTCACAACATAGATGACAGGGAAATGGAAAGGCCAGACTTAAGGAAAAGGTTAATATATGCATTTTTGGAGCAATAGAGGGAGTTTTGGATGACATTAAATGTATCTATGAAGAAACTACTGACACGATAGAGCAATGTGCTCACAAGTTGATGAGAGGATGGGTGATGAGTGACAACTGAGACATTTTCAAACATAACATTTTCTCCCTCGGCACTGATGAAGATGGTTTTGAAATTTTAAATGCAGTTGAATGGGGAGGAGGAAGAGGCAGGTGGGGAGATGAGAAAAGGGATATACTGTGAGCAGCATCAACTGCTTCAGGTATGGTAAGCCCTGATCAAAAAAAGGTGACATGTTTTTTCTGTAAGAAACTTGGACATGTCAAGCAAGAGTGTCCACATTACAAAAAGTGAAAAAACAAGTAAATAGTGAAGGGAATAAATGCTAAGGAACCAGAAAATAAGGAGACCAGAAAATGTTATTTATTTAACATTTGTTTACAAGGAAAGTCTGACTTCAAATGAAGCCAATTTTCGGCAGAGGCCCAGGGAGAAACACTCTAGACACATATCTTTATAACATAGGAGGAAACCAGAGCACCCGGAGAAAACACACACAAATGCATGGAAGGTATGCAGACTTCACCCCAGCTGAGAATCAAACCAGAAAACCTCTTGCTGTGAGGCAACAATGTAACTGCTGTACCACTCGAAAGGAAGACAAAAAAAAAAGCAAAAGTTGCAGGATGATAATATTGAGAGTCAAACTTTTTCAATAAGGCAAGGGGAAATTATAAAAGACAACAATATGACAATGAAGGGAATGTCTATCCAGTGGAATATATGGAAAATACTCCCTATAATCCAGACCACAAGAAAAGACAGGCTGTGTCTCAAAAACTGAAACGTCCTGCATCTACAGTGAATGAGAATGAGAATTCTCAGGAGCAGAAACACAATATTTGTGTCATTAGAGAAGTTCCCAGAAACATAGGGGATGTAGGGGATGATGTACACACCCAAATAGTTCATTTAGCATGTTTTAAGTGAGGGAATGATGGTTGACATTTGACCAATGTTTGGGTAGAGGGGATGCTGAGAAAAAATGTCTTAATGGACACAGGAATGTCAGTCTCTGTTACAAACAGATTGTTAAGGATGGACCTGAAAAAGAAAACTTTAATTTCAGGTTTCACTGTTAGTACATGTATAGCAGTAAGCAATGAGCCTGTAGAAATCAGATTTAATCAGGATGGGGATCTTGTAACAAGAGCATTTTTGATGCATCCCAGTTGTGGGACCACCATAATAGGGATGGATATCATGAACAAGTTGAGAATAGTAGAAGTCTCCAAAATGTTCCTTGGTAGAATGAAGAAGCACAAATTTATAAAATAAATCCACTTTATTAAAAGTGAAAACTGCAGAAACTGGTGTGAGCGCTTTCGCGTTGGCTTGCAACGCTTCATCAGACATAAAAAAGTACTACAGAATCCATCTTTAAATATGTTAGAATCACATGACATTACATAAATTTAAAAGGGCAATAAGAAAAATAAAAATAAGAAAAATAACTGTTGATACATAGATTTCATACCATTAAAGATTGTGCAAAACAAAAAGCCACATAGTAATAATTGTTTAGAAAAAATGTGAGAATTAAAAAACTCCTTATATAAGAACTCCATGTTAATGTTTGAGTGACCTGGCTGCTAAAGAAGGCTTGATACTAAGCCTATCGTTAAGCCCGAACCTGTGTGCTTGGAGTTTCAAGAGCCATTTGTTTTCCCTTTCCTCTACCTTATTCTGTAAATTACCTAGCCTTGCATCTGTATAAACTAGTTCCAAGACTAGGAATTTGAAAGTGTGAGTACTTCCAAGCTCAGTTGTATGTTTGGCCAGGGCGTTGAGTGTATTGTTCTTGTTGATGGCATATGTGTGTTCCCTTATGCTCACGCAAAGATCTTGTGGTCATACCTACATAAAATTTGCGACAAAGTTGACACTCAGCCAGATAAACTAAGTTAGTAGATTTACAAGTGGCATAGTGTTTGAAAATGTAGGTTCTCTGTGTGGTAGGATGTGTATATGTGTGAGTGTGAGAGCCAGAGATGTGTCTGCATTGATTGCAAGATTGGCAAGCAAAAGTTCCCTTCTTGTGAGTATTATTTGACTGAAAACTGTGAGGTCTATCATAGCACAAAAGTCGATTGAGAGACAGCATATTTCTATAGGCTATCCTAGGTCGAGTCTCAACAAGAGATCTGATGTTATCATCTATCAATAAAAGGTGCCAATGTTGATTAATAATTCGTTGTATATGATTGTTCCTATTTGTAAAAGGTATAACACACATATGCCATCAACAAGAACAATACACTCAACGCCCTGGCCAAACATACAACTGAGCTTGGAAGTACTCACACTTTCAAATTCCTAGTCTTGGAACTAGTTTATACAGATGCAAGGCTAGGTAATTTACAGAATAAGGTAGAGGAAAGGGAAAACAAATGGATCTTGAAACTCCAAGCACACAGGTTCGGGCTTAACGATAGGCTTAGTATCAAGCCTTCTTTAGCAGCCAGGTCACTCAAACATTAACATGGAGTTCTTATATAAGGAGTTTTTTAATTCTCACATTTTTTCTAAACAATTATTACTATGTGGCTTTTTGTTTTGCACAATCTTTAATGGTATGAAATCTATGTATCAACAGTTATTTTTCTTATTTTTATTTTTCTTATTGCCCTTTTAAATTTATGTAATGTCATGTGATTCTAACATATTTAAAGATGGATTCTGTAGTACTTTTTTATGTCTGATGAAGCGTTGCAAGCCAACGCGAAAGCGCTCACACCAGTTTCTGCAGTTTTCACTTTTAATAAAGTGGATTTATTTTATAAATTTGTGCTTCTTCATTCTACCAAGGAACATTTTGGAGACTTCTACAGCTCGTGGTGCACTCTATACCTTTTTTTATATCTTATTGTGCCTTGTAAGTAGAGTGCTTTACCTGGCAGTTTGAGTTCTTTGTTCACTTTGTTTGCTGTTGTTTTTACTCTCATTACTGCCAGGACATGGCTGCTGTACCTGTCGAGTCAGCTTTGGATTTTGAAACTAATGAACTGTTTAACCTGAATGGACTTGTTGACTTTGATGTCAACCCATTATTGAAATTAACTGCCAAGGATCTTAACACTGAAGGTAATGCAGCACAATGTTTTAAAAATAATATGCAGATCATGATGGCCACAAGGAATCTTGAAGGTAAACTCCATAAACTTCGTAACACACAATGGCAGAGACTTCATATGGAAGCCTGCCTTGAGTTCAAGTTAGTTCCGAGGGGCCTGAGGATTTTAAAGATGCCAACCTTCGGGAATTCCAATCCCGAGTTACTAGCTAAGTGGCAAAGATCTAACATTGAAACCAGCTTAATATACATTAACATTCTTGTTGAACATTACGATCTATTAATTAGTGAATTGAAACGAGAAATCGCAAAGATTCATAATGATCTGACTGAGTTATTGAGTAATGAACAACTCGACACCCTTTTCAATGATTTAAAACATATGATCTCATCCTTAGACATCAAATGCCTAAGTGATAAAAAAAGAAAATTACAAAGGGACTTCATTGATTTTAGTAGGTCCCAGGTTTTTTCTTGGCCGAGAGACTCATTACCATCGAGAGCCGAGAATCCTAACACACGATTGGACAATGCGCCTGTTCCTCATCCGCCCATCGAGCAACCACAAGGTTTAGCCACTCCTGCACTGCTGACGTCGGTTGAGGGAGTTACTGTTGTGGAACAAGCTACCACTACGACACCTGTAACGCATGAACAGCCGTTAGATCAACGGCCCAAAACCATTTTGGTTGAAGCGGAGATACATAATGCGTTTGACTCTGAGCAAGCTTCTGTTTCTGAACAATCTTATTCTGCTACTAGACGCAAACAAGATACTCGTGTCAAACAAGTATCCATTGACACATTCATCAGACAACCGGCGAGTGAGTTATTTGCCTTAGGTGAAGGCATGCCTTCTTTTCCTTTGCCCTACAAACCTCAGGAGAGGAGGACTTGGTCGCCACAAATGAAGGCAAACAAAAGGAAGAACACGGACGACCCTACACCACCTGTGAAGAAGGTATGGCGAACAAGGACTTAAATGACTTTACATGTCTTGATAATGAAGTTGACCCTGAGCATTTAGTGATTAATATTTCTAACTATTGTTTAGATGCTGTTGAAACTGAAGTTTTGAACAAGGGTCTTGCATTTATCCCGTCTAGCTGTAATGATGTGACAGACATTGTTGTTGACGTAAAGTTATTCACTAGAAACTTAGCACTGAAGTTGTTATATGGTAAAAATGATGACTATCATACTAATAGTGTTATACCCTTTAGGAAACCATCATTATTTATACCGCCACAGCATCCTTTACTTGATGCATTCGAACAGGCAGTTGAGAGAGACCTGTTTGATTTATATAATGATTCGAGTGCCAAACCAGAGTTCTATAATCTAACATTTGCTGAAAGGCAAGCCCTTAACAACTTACGACAGAACAATAATATCACTATCAGACAAGCTGATAAAGGGGGAGCTGTCGTTATTATGGACAGCTCCAAATATGATGACAAAATGCATTTTATGCTCACAGATAGTGAAACATACTTATCCATACCAGGCTACAAGTTGAATACCCTGATTAGGGATGTACAAGCCATGCTTTATGATTTATTGTTATCTGGTGTTATTGACAATGAGCTATACACTTATTTTTTGGTAGATAAGCCCCTAATACCATCTTTTAGGGGGCTCCCAAAAATACACAAGAATCCTTCTAATCCGCCCCTACGTCCAATTGTATCTAGTCGAGGTTGGTTGACCGAACCCTTGTCGATTTACCTCGACAAGATGTTTAAACCGATTGTAACCAATATTACTTACATCTTAAAGGACACCAACAGTTTTATACATAATTTGGCTAACTTTAATGGTACCTTTTCATCTACAGACAATGTATTATTGGTAACTTTAGATGTTAAATCGTTATTTACCTCCATACCGAATGATCAAGGTATGGAGTATGTTAGAGCACTTTTGTTACGCAATCAATTAGCCTCACGAACTATCAATAGATACATGTCTCTTTTAGAGATTATTCTAGAGAATAATGTACTTTGTTACCAAAATGAATATTTTCTACAAACAAAGGGCGTAGCAATGGGCACCCCTTGTGCCAATGCCTACGCCAATTTGGTGTTGGCACAGTGGGAGCACAATTTTGTATTCATTGAAGACCCTAGTGTCTCTAACCACCTGAGGTTTTACAACAGGTTTGTGGATGATGTGTTCCTCCTATGGGATGGGACACCTTCCCAACTTTTGAAGTTTGTTGAGTATCTAAACAAGTCAACTGATTTTCTTGCCTTTGATTGCAATCATTCCCCAGTCAATATAGATTTTCTTGACATTAAAGTTATTATGGGGTCACATGGTTTCGAAACTGAGCTTTTTAGAAAAAGCTGTTGGAGAAATAATCTTCTACATCGAGGGAGCATGCATCCACCACACATCTATAAGAATATAGTTAGAAATCAAACCACTAGGGTTTCTAGGTTAACATCTGTAGATACATCTTATCACAAACACAAAACATGTTTAGCCAAAAACTTTATTTCTAGAGGATATAACAAAAAGCTAGTCAATCAGGCTATCCTTGAAGGTGATTCCAGAAGATCCAATGAAGGTGCTCCACTCATTACTAGGCCTGTCCTCTCCACTAGTCATCAGCCTTCTGCTATAACCACTCAGAACAGAATTATTATACCTTTTACAAATAGGAACAATCATATACAACGAATTATTAATCAACATTGGCACCTTTTATTGATAGATGATAACATCAGATCTCTTGTTGAGACTCGACCTAGGATAGCCTATAGAAATATGCTGTCTCTCAATCGACTTTTGTGCTATGATAGACCTCACAGTTTTCAGTCAAATAATACTCACAAGAAGGGAACTTTTGCTTGCCAATCTTGCAATCAATGCAGACACATCTCTGGCTCTCACACTCACACATATACACATCCTACCACACAGAGAACCTACATTTTCAAACACTATGCCACTTGTAAATCTACTAACTTAGTTTATCTGGCTGAGTGTCAACTTTGTCGCAAATTTTATGTAGGTATGACCACAAGATCTTTGCGTGAGCGCATAAGGGAACACACATATGCCATCAACAAGAACAATACACTCAACGCCCTGGCCAAACATACAACTGAGCTTGGAAGTACTCACACTTTCAAATTCCTAGTCTTGGAACTAGTTTATACAGATGCAAGGCTAGGTAATTTACAGAATAAGGTAGAGGAAAGGGAAAACAAATGGATCTTGAAACTCCAAGCACACAGGTTCGGGCTTAACGATAGGCTTAGTATCAAGCCTTCTTTAGCAGCCAGGTCACTCAAACATTAACATGGAGTTCTTATATAAGGAGTTTTTTAATTCTCACATTTTTTCTAAACAATTATTACTATGTGGCTTTTTGTTTTGCACAATCTTTAATGGTATGAAATCTATGTATCAACAGTTATTTTTCTTATTTTTATTTTTCTTATTGCCCTTTTAAATTTATGTAATGTCATGTGATTCTAACATATTTAAAGATGGATTCTGTAGTACTTTTTTATGTCTGATGAAGCGTTGCAAGCCAACGCGAAAGCGCTCACACCAGTTTCTGCAGTTTTCACTTTTAATAAAGTGGATTTATTTTATAAATTTGTGCTTCTTCATTCTACCAAGGAACATTTTGGAGACTTCTACAGCTCGTGGTGCACTCTATACCTTTTTTTATATCTAATTGTGCCTTGTAAGTAGAGTGCTTTACCTGGCAGTTTGAGTTCTTTGTTCACTTCAAGTTGAGAATAGTAATAGATTTTTCAAACTGCATTTTGTAGGAAACAAAAGATAAAAATGAAGTAGGCAGTGACTGTAAGTGTATAACAGTGCACGTTAACTTGATAGAGAGTAAAGGAAACAGGACAGTGACCCTGGCAGATGAACAGAAGGCTATATAGAACACCATAGAGCAAGAATTTCAGACCCTATGGGCAAAATCAAAAACAGATTGTTGTAGATTAGAAGTACCAGTCATGGTAGGAAGCTCAAGGGACTTCATCCCTCCTTTCAAAAAGCAGTATCCAATTCCAGCTGAAGCAGAAGTTGATATGAAAAAAATACATTTTAGAAAGGGAACAGGCATGGATAACCCGAAAGGGACATAATCCAACAAATTTGACAATTTGGCTAGTTAAAAAGAAAGAGAGAACTTACCAATTGTTAATAGCTCTCCAAAAAGTAAATCAGTACACAGAACCAAGAGCGGATCTGATACTGGGAGTCTTGGAATTAGCAGCTTGAATAAAATCAGAAAGTCAGTGGTTCACTGTGACAGACATGGCAAGTGGAGTTTTTATAGTACCACTTTAGAAAAGGGATTGGCCATGGTTTCCCTTTACCTATGAAATCAACAATAGGTCATGACTAGATTACCACAGGTTTTTCAAAACAGCCCTGTGATTCTCCATCAGATAGTGGGGACAACCTTGCAAGATACGAGCAAGAACAGCAGGGCTATGTATTACATTTATGATATTGTGATACAGTCAGATATGGTAGAACATCACATACAACAGGAAGGAAAGGTTCTAAAGCAACTGCAAGAGGCAGGGTTTAAAGTAAACAATGGCAAAATGCAGTTAATGTTGCAAGAAGTCAAATTTCTAGGAACTATTATCAGACCAACAGGGAAAACTCCTTGTAAAGAAAGGGTGTGAGGAATTCTGGAGCTGCCAAAACCTTTGACAATTCCAGATTTACACAAATTCATTCAAATCATGAACTACAACAGGGAATTTATAAAACATTATGCAGCACCTGAAGCTCCCCTCTATAAAATGTTGTCAGAACAAAAACATGAATTCAGTCTAAAGTTGATATGCATTGAAGAAGAGGCACTAAAAATGTTAAACCATAAGTTAGTACAGGCAATGGAGCTGAGAGCTCCCAACAATAAATTGCCTTTTATTTTTCAAGCAGTGGCAGGAAAAGAGACACTCAGTAGTACTATTCAGTCATGGCTTCATGGGATATCTCCAGGAATGGAGAGATGGTTGAGGCCGATTAACCTTTGCAGCCAAAAAATGACTCTGGTGGGCAAAGGCTATCATCTCTGCATTCAGCAGCTTTTGGCTATATACTGGGGAATAAAACAGATGGAATACTTGACAATGTTTTCAGGGGTCATAGTACAAACTCCGCATCAGACAATAAAAACTCTGTTAAGTAACGAGATGAACAAAATTACTGAGGAGGTTAGACAGACTGTTTTTTGAAATGGCTGGCTACATTCAGTACAAGAGATATACACACAGAGATATGGGACAAGTATCACCTATGCAATTTTATTGGATACGAATAAAAGCCACATGACTACATGGCAGATCTGAAAAAGCCAGATAAGTCACCATTAAAAGCAGATCATGACCTCCAAATTCCATCTATGTATGTGGATGGTGCCCGATTCTGGAAGAATGGGAAACATTATATTGGATTTGCAGCAGTGACTCTGAAGAAGGGACACAAACTGATTCTATTCAAATTAGTAGGATACATGTCAGCACAGAGGGCAGAACTGGAAACTGTAAAGAAAGTTTTGCAGAACTTCCATCTGGTGAATATTTACATGATACTGTCTGTGTGGTAAATTCATTGAGACTACATATGGCAATGTGGGCAAGGAGAGAATTCATTGATAGTGCAGGAAAACCTTTAAAGCATGCTCCTGTTTTATAGGGCATATGGAGATACAAAAGTATCAATTGCAAGGACAATTCAGTATTTTAAAACTGACAGCCCACCAAAAGACAAAGAACAAAGATGCAAGAGGGAATACTTTGGCTGATGCCAAAGCAAAGGAAACTGCTGAAAAGGGAGAGCCTTTATACCCTGAAGAATCTGAAGGGGAACTCCAATTCTCCAAGGTAGGTCCTAAGAGGAGGGGGAATAAAAAGATGTGGATTTGGAAAAACTCCAGAAGGAAAGGGGAATACTAGAAGAATTGGAACAATGTGAGTTAGAACCTAATGGGGTAGACAGGCATTACTACATTTTTCATGCACATAAAGGGCTATGGTTACCATACATTCCATGTCAACTAGCAAAACAACTACTGAGGTTTAATCACCAGATTCTGGGACATATAGGGATGGAGAAATTATGGCCAGTAGTAAAAGATAATTACTGGAATCCAAATCTGAAAAAAATTAGTAAAGTAGTGCAGGATGAATGTCTGATATGTCTTCAGACAAATGCAAAATGTAAACAGCCACAGTTGAACAGGGTAGCCACTGCAGATGGACCATGGTATGCAATACAAACTGACTATGCAGGACCTCTACCTCTGGCAAAGGGCAGATATGATTATTTGCTGATGGTGGTAGATGTGTTTTTAAAATGGGTGGAGGCAATTATAATCAAAGGAATGACAGCCAAAGTGACAGCAGAAGTACTTTGGAAAAACATATTTTGTCACTGGGGGTGGCCCAAGGAGATAGAATCAGACAATGGACCACAATTTATCAGTAATATGATGGAAGAACTATGTGATATGTTGGGAATTCAGCAAAGATTCCATGTACCATACCATACACAATCAAATGGGATAGTGGTAAGAATGAGCAGAACTTTAAGGGACAGGTTAAAAAAGATGCACATTGAAAAAGGAAATGATTGAATAAAACATTTACCTAACATTCTGCTGGGAATCAGATGAACATCCAGTAGCAAAATGGGCATATCCCAGTTCAAGGTGATGGCAGACAAGAAGATGCCCCTACAGTTCCCATTTGATCCAGAGATCCAGAGCAAGAGGTCACTGTTCAAGGCAACAAAGCATCAACAATGGATGGAAAACCTGCAAGAAATACGCCAAGGCATAGTCAGAGAGCAAGCATTCAATTTATGGGAAAAAAGTTCCAATATTGACAGAAAAAAAGAACATTTAAACTGGAAGCAAAGTCATGATAAAAAAAATTCAGTGAAAGTGGTCCATGGGACAGTAAGACAAGGACCTTTTGAAGTAAAGGAATTAATTGCACCTTTGGTCCTAAACGTAAAAAATGTAAAAAAAAACTTAGAAAAACCATGCTGGTACATAGAAATCAGTGCAAAATAATAAAACAAGGAGAACAGAGTAAGGCAGATAAATAATAATCTTTTTATCTCTTTTCTAGATGCTGATTTACTGGTCAATGCCAGATCAGAAGGAAATAAATACTTGTTGATAAAATCCCAAAGAAAAAAGACGTGGAAAGAAAAATATATACAGTTAGTTATAATAATATTTGTAACGGGTTTGGTGCGAGGGACGGCAAGGCAGTCAGTACTAAAAGAGAAAAAGAAACAAAAAGTAAAACCTCAGAATGGATGCCTGATTGTATTATGTTTAAAGTAATGCAAATGGCATATGCAAAAATAAATAACACAAGCAAGAGCTGGGTATGCACACCGGTGCCTACAGCAAGGGATAGAGCAGTCCTTACAGCAGTCCCTATGTTATTAGAAGAGACATTGCAAATTCTTAGCAAGAGTAGGTTTTGTGGGAAAATGGGTAATGCAGAAGTTCCAAAATTACGAATACAGACAGTTCCAAAAGGAAGCATATGTATACAACAAACAAGGACAAAAATGGTACGAATAGAGTTGACAAAATGAATACATTCAGAGAGACTGTCAGAGGTAACACAGCTGGAAAAACACAATACAGGTGGAAGGATTGGAAGCATTGTCATCCAAAGAATAACAATAAGGGTCTGATACAAGCTGTACAATACAGAATTATAGGAAATATGGGTAAAGATGACAAGGATGTAAATACATGGGTTTTTTTTCCAAATAATCAATTTAAAACAACAAGATGATCCAATGGGTACATTATGTGAGGGACAATACTACATTTAGGTTCATAGGTTCATAGGTTCATACTAGGCTATCTACCCTAGGGCATTTATAAGCCTAGCCAGAGTGTGTGTGGCTTACACCACCCCTTAGGATGAGAATACTATGCCCATTTAGGGTTTAGTTTACTGTGCCTCTGTCTAGTAGTGACACAGAGATGACCCCTGGGGTAAACCTATGATCTCCCATCCACTCGTCAAGATTTCTCTTGAATAGAGTTAGTGAGGGGCTCTGCCTAACATGGACTGGGATTCTGTTCCAGAGTGTAGGGAGCCTCTGGGTTATGAATCTGTCCCTCCAGCACGTCCTATTTATTTCTGTGTTGAGGTTCAAGTCTCTTGCTCTCGTGGCTCTGATGGATTTGGATTTTCTGAGGTGGAGCATGTCCATTAATTCTGGATTGGACATGGCCTTGTACGTCAGGCACAGATCACCTCTGAGTAGGCGGTATGCGACTGAATAGAGCTGGAGTTTCTTCAGCCGGGCGACATATGACATATGTTTGAGACCCTTTATCCTCTTGGTGAGGAACTTTTGAGGTCTTTCCAACTGCTGCAAGTGTCAGGTAAGATACATCCCAAATGGGGCATTGTACTCAATCATTGGCCTGATAAGAGAAGAGTACAGGGGCACAATGACCTCTCCTGATCTAGATGTGAATCCCTTCATGATAAGGTGGGCAATATAGAAGGACTTCCTAACCACTTTGGCAATGTGAGTGTCAAATGAGAGGTTACTGTCAACTTGGGTCCCTAGGTCCCTGATTATCTCTTCCTTACTTAATGGATTACCACCTATGTGGTAATTTGTGGGTACCTTGTTTTTCCCAAAGGGTATGACTATACATTTTTTGGCATTCAGCTTAAGGCCATGGCTCTGGCACCAATTATCTGTTTCTATGAGGCCTCTCTGAAGGATGCTAGTGTCCGCTGGAGTATCAATTATGGCGCCCAGTTTGCAGTCATCTGCGAACTTTGTCAGCCACAATCCTCCTATGTTTGCCTGCACCTCGGAAAAATAAATGCTGAACAAGAGGGGTCCCAGGACTGAGCCCTATGGGACACCACTTGTGAACGGCTTAGAGTCTGACATGGCTCCAGCAACTCTGACCCTGTGGGTTCTGTCCTTGAGCCAGTTTGCAACCCATCTTGTGACATATGGGTTTACATTTATGCTGGTGAGTTTGTCTATGATGCCCAAGTGGGGTATTGTGTCGAAGGCTTTTGCAAGGTCAAGGTAGGCTGTGTGAACTGCCTTACCCTCATCAATGGCCTTAGTGACTGTTTCAAAAAAGTCGACCAAGTTCAAAAGGCAGGATCTGCCCTTGACAAAGCCAAATTGGGTAGGATCCAATGTCTGTAGGTCCCCAATGTCTTTGTTTATGAGTTCCATAATGATCCTCTCCATAGCTTTGCAGACCAGGCTCATCAAGCTTATGGGGCGGTAATTTCCAGGGTCCGTAGAAGCACCGCCTTTGTGGAGTGGGACCACTGTTGCCGTACGCCACTCTTTGGGTACATATCCTGTAGTAAGGCTAAGATTAAACAGCAGCCTTATGTGTGGGTTTAGTTCCTCTTGGAGTTCATGTTGCACACAGCCCGGGACACTTTCCGGTCCCATTGATGCTGTGTTTTTAGCTTTAGAGAGGGCGGCTCTCACCTGGGCATCGGAGATGTTAGGGAGGCTACACTCTGCTGGGATAGATATTTATCCTTTTGGGGGGGAGGGGGAGGAGAAATTTGCACTGAACCTGTCTGCCAGAATGTTGGCAATGTCTGTGGGTTCAGTGTAATTTGTGTCATTTTGGACTAACTCTGAGCATATCTGGGAGTTTCCACCCAGGTTTCTAACATAGCTAAAGAAGGCCTTGTGATTGTCTTTTGTGTCTTTTGCAATTTTTCTCTCAAAGTTGGCCTTGGATGATTTTATGAGTGATCGTAGTTTTTTGCTAGAACTGATCAGAGATGCCTTCCCTTTTAGGGATTTTGCTCTGTCATGTAGTAGCTTCCTCCTCCTGTTGTAAAGTTAGTTTATGGCTGGGGTCCACCAGACCAGGTGCTTGCCTTTGGGGGAATGGGTCTTGGATTTATTTGGGATTGCATGATCCATGCATTCTTGAAGGTGCTCCTAGAAGGCAATTGTAAAGGATTCAGCAGTGTGGGTTGTGGTTTCCACTGGCCAAGGGGCCTTGAAGGATACCACTTCAGTCTTAAGAAGTGTGAAGTTGGCTTTTGAGAAGTTCTTCACTGTGGTCTTTTGTGCAGGGGGTGGGGGCAGGATGTGGATTTCCAGTGAGATTAATTTATGGTCTGATCTCACCAATGAGGGATATACTTCCGGTGTGGAGCATTTTGTCCCCATGTTTGTGATGATCAGGTCTAGTATATTATCTCCTCTTGTGGGAATGGTGACTAGTTGTTCCATCGCATTTGAGTATATGAATTCTAGGAACCTTTGGGCTAGGGTGTTGGGGCTTGAGTAATGTTCCCAGTCTATGTTTGGGTAGTTGAAGTCTCCCAATATGATGGTATTTGGAGAGACATTCATACTCTCCAGTGTCTTCAGGAAGGCTGTGTGGGGTTCCTGAGTTTGAGAGGGTGGTCTGTAGCATGCTACAAACTGTAGGGCAGTTTGCCTATGGTTAGTTGCACCTGGATGGTCTCTGATGCTTCGTGCGTTGCCACTAACCTGGAGGTGTGGGTATCTTTGATGAATATGGATACTCCCCCTCCTTTTGTGGTTCAGTCCAAGTTTTGGGGCCGGAAAGCATGATATGAGGTAAAACCTGATAGTGCTGGGGTGCTCTCAGGAGCCTTGAACCAGGTTTCAGTCACTGCACAGACATCGATGTTCTCCATACTGAGGAGGGCTTGAGGCGTGCATCTTGAGGTTTAGACTTCTGACTTTGAGCAGCATTATCCTTAGTTTTTTCCACTTGTGTTTTCTAGGGAGGTAGGTTTGTCATTTGAGCCTTGCCTAAAAGGCATTATGGGGTGGCAAGAGCCTTGGCCAATATCCGGAAGCCCAGGGGTGACAGGTGCAAGCCATCCCTTGCAAAGCAGCGTGGCTTGTCAAGCATGTCATCCCAAGCAGACAGACATTGGATCCCCTTAGAATGACACCAGTAATTAAGCCAATTGTTAAAACTGATCATTTTGTCTTTGTACTGTGGCATCATTCTTGGTGAGGATAAGATGCTGCTCAGGGTCAGTGTCATACCGGCCTGGGCTACATAATCAGAGAGCTCCTCTATGTCTCTTTTCATGTAGTCCAGGGAGGTACGTCTCAGGTCATTCACACCGGCATGGACAATGACTGAGTCATATTTGTACTTGCTGTGGAGTGACCTGAGTGCTTGTGTTATGTGACGGATTCTAGCGCCCGACAGGCAGCTTACTGTGACCTTTTTCTTGTTCAGTCTGGTGAGCAGGACGTCAGTGCGTCTGACTATGGAGTCACCTATTACAAGTGTGTCTGGCATGTTGTTTGGCCTTAAGGGCTGTGACTGTTTAGCACACTGACTTTGTGAACTATGTATTGCATGTGCTATGTCTTGAGGTGGCGGTTGCTTGGGTGTCTGCTTTGGAGGCCTCTGTTGTTTTGGTAGATTTTTAATCAGCGCCTCCGAGTATATTTTTGTGTGTTTATGTGTTTGGTTTGCAGTTGTGATAGTTCTATGTGAGACTGGGTTTGTGGTGTGCGTGGTTACCTTCTCCTCCTGACTGGTCTTGCCAGTACTGAGTTGAGAGAGCTCAGCCTCCAGTTTGGCTATATAGTTGCATCTCTCGCATATATTTGTATTTGCAACACAAAAACATATAAATGGCTTCCCATGTAAAGGGCAGCATCCTGTTATGTGGGATATGTAATAAAATTAATGAAAATAACTGATAAATTATCTACAGGCAGAATAAGAAATATGAGGAAAAAAGAGAGGTAAAAAACAACAGTGACAAGCATTTGTAACAATTATTTTTTTGTTTATGATAACATGCATGCGCATTAAAATCTGTGTTGATAAAACGGTTAACCAGATTTCTATTGTAAATAATGTAACTGGTAATGGAAATCACATAAACAATGAGGAAATGCTTTTTGCTGTAAAAATTAAAATTTTTGATTTTTAAAATAAAAGGGGGAAAATTGATATCGTATAAAAGTAAAGTTGTCTTCCTCATAGTAACAGCACATTATTTTTAGAAATAGTATGTAATACAAAGCCTGCAAAGCATGCAGACAGAAATATGAATCAAACAAGTGTGATTAGCCTAGAAAAAATGAACAGCAGAACAACAAGATATGCTGTGGGCTTAAAACATTAGTAACTATGATAACTGAGGCCTTCTGAAATAGCACGATAAGCAAAATACTTGCAAAAACTCAAGTGACAGAACGGATCTAACAAAGGGAAATAGCTAGCAGTGCAAAAGGAAATGGCTATCTTGTCACAGAGTACACCCTGGTCTTCTCAGAAACTGATAAGGAAACAGAAAACTGGCTAGGTCCACAGTATTCTCAGAAATTGATAAAGGGACAGAAACTGGCGTGGTCCACAGAAAAACCACAGATATGCCAAGACTGTTTCAAAAAGATATAAATTTATACTGTATAAAAAGTGACTGAAAACAACTGGTTGGGAGGACATTTGATCATGAACTGATAGTCGTCTGAGGAAGTGCAGTGTACCTGTCAGTAATCCATGTTATAAAGAAAATGTTAGTATCTTGACAGTAGTGTTTGGTTGGCCATATTAATAAATATTATATTAAGTACAAATACAGTTGGACAGTGCCTTGGCCTGTTGTTTGCTATTTTAACAAAGATGTACTACATGAATATTACTCCTCCTTCATCCCCTTTCTCTTACATGCATACACTGGGAAAACTATTGTTATGTCTGGGGAATGCATGGGTTGCCCTCATAAAAAGAAGTTGGAATCCTCCATGACTCCCCCATTTTGAGCTTTGGTCTTTGGTTCAGTGCTTGATAGATGATTCAAGGAGGACACTGCAGTGGGGATGTAAAGCCCAGATTTTGTTAGTCTCCAAAGATGGGAAGATTTATGATAGCTATATGTTGATATTCTTACCGACCTTAACTTAAAATGGTTGGAGGAGCTGTTTTGCCTTTGAATGCTCAGTTCATCATGGAGGATAACTCGTTTTTTGCACATTCACTCCACTGTGTTAAGTCATTTCTTATCTGAAGTTTAACAGTAATTGTGTAAATGACTTTTTTGTTACTTCTTCCCTTATATATCTAAGTATTCACAGAAATGGCAATGTTAATGGGTCAGTGGAACAAGCTAGTATAGGTTCAAAGGTTCATAGGTAGGTACTAGGCTATTGGCCCAAGGTCCTAAGTAGGCCTAGCCAACAAGGTTTCCTGGCTTATGCCACCCAAGAAAGTTAATTTCCTTTGCCCCTATTGAGTAGAGCCACAGAAGTGATCCCCAGGGTATATTTCCTATTTCCCATCCACTCATCAAGATTTTTCTTGAAGAGTGCTAATGAGGAACTTTGCTTGACATAGATGAGTAGCTTGTTCCAGAGTATAGGACGTCTCTGGGACAGGAATCTATCCCTCCAGCATGTCCTGTTTATTGTGGTGACAAGGTTTAGGTCCCTAGAGCATGTAGCTTGGAGGGATTGGGATTTCTTTAGGTGTAGCATGTCCAGCAGCTCTGGGTTTAACATAGCTTTATATGTTAGGCAGAGATCTCCTCGGAGTAGCCGATATGCTACAGAGTAAAGCTGGAGTTTTTTGAGCTGGTCAGTTGTTCTGGTCAGGTTACTAAATTCTGTGGTTAATACAGTATTAGAGATGACACAAGAGACCAAGGCTCAAACTTTAGCAATTTTATTTTTAGCTTTTAACAATTAAGGTTTGTAACAAAAAAGCAATTGACTAGTCAATATGCAAAAAAAACCTATCACATTAATATGCAAAACCTAACCTATGACCTATCACATTAACAATTATAAAAACTGTTAAATCATGTACTTACAAGCATATGCAAAAAGAGAATCATCTGTGCCACTGATAGGGGGACTCCAAACCTATTCAGTACAGCTATCTGTTCAGTCAAGACAGGGCCGACACTGGCAGGCAATGCTGTATGCTCAGTTCAGGCTCTTGCTTCAATCAGATCCGGATACAAGCATATGCAAAAGAGAATCATCTTTGCCACTGATAGGGGACTCCAAACCTATTCAGTACAGCTATCTGTTCAGTCAAGACAGGGCCGACACTGGCAGGCAATGCTGTATGCTCAGTTCAGGCTCTTGCTTCAATCAGATCCGGATGATGATGAGTTCCAATCTATTACCAACCTCTGAGCCTTTTATAGGTTTGAGCATGGCATAGGGTCAATAGGTTCAATTGATTACACCTAGGCCATTAGGTAATCATTCAGCTGATGATATTTAGATCACCAGTTTATTCATGAGCTAATGAACTGTTTTAAAACATTACAAATCATTTCCTGAGTTGTCAACAAGCCCCGTAATGTCTAGTTTTATACATTACTTCCTCCTTTTAGAAAGCCGTTTGCCCACACACCTGTGGTATAGTTCCTCTTTGAAATCCCCCTCTGTCTGGTAAACAACTTTTAAACTGGCAAACAACTCCAAAGGTTAACTAAAGTTCAGTTATGCCAGCATCAGTGTGCAAGGCTTGCCTTTGAAGCATAATTCTTTTAGATTTATAATATTAAGCAGCATATCATGTATTTATTCAATTAACAGCATATCAATCTAACATCAAGCACACCTACAAACACACAGCAGTTCAATGGCTCAGGGCATCAAAAATCAGGTAAACTGTGTGGATCCATCACAGGCCACCCCTTGCACTAAGCAATGATCGCTGTGTGCTTCTAATAATGTGCAAAATTGACAGCATCTTATTGTATTTTTTCATAACCTTACAATAAATGCAGTAGGAAATTAAGCAGAACAACACTGAAACTATTGTGGTCAGCAATAAAGGGTGTAAAAGCAAGTTAAACCAGGCAGAAGCCTTTGGTGACCACATAAAAATATCATACCAATGTGAAACAGACATGTCTTGAATTTCGTTTGCAATTTGAAGAATGGTACCTTTGTCTTTAATCATTTTAATTACAGTTTGATGCGCATCATGTAAAGTCTTATTCAGCAGGAGCAGTACAGCTTGCCCTTCCTGCTTAATTTGTTTAAAGTCCGGGTGGACTAGAGATGGCCATCTAAAAGTGTGCAATGGTTCTATGCTAGCATTTAATGTGATGTCCATCCATCTAGTCAATCTGATCAATTCCCCAGTACAAAAATCAATGATTGCATGTACATTACTTTTACAATGTGCTCCACTGTCTGTGATTGTTCCGTCACTCCAAGCCAGCTTACAGGAGGATACTACACAAGCTGTGGTATCATTGAGTTGATAAATGTCTGTCCCATTCACTATATATCTATGCCAAGCACATTCTCCAGTCCCATTATGTAAACATGGATGAGGCTTTCTTTTAATTAGCATGCACACCCACCCCTGGGGCCAGGTCTCACATCCTGCTAAATCAATGGGCATATCATTATAATCAATGAGATTAGATTCTATCTGAGGCACCCACCAATTACTTCCGAATTGCAAAGGCAATGCTACAAATGGACAAACTTGTTTTGTTCCCTTTTACTAGCAAGATAATCAAAGATCAATATGCAAGAGTCATTTTCACATGTGAAATCTAGTGGTTTTAATATGCTGAACAATTCTAGCACTACTTACAGTTTTACATCCTCTTGTATATCTTACTATATGTCCTAAACCATCAAATACAGTTGAACTGTTGTCCATAGCATATATCTCCAAATTTGGAGATCTGGTTTCTGCAGTGCTGTTTTCCCTTTGAAATTCGGCTATGCAGGAAGAATCTAATGGAGACTCAGCCAGAGAAAATCCTGATTCATTCAGTCTCTGATATAAGCCCCAGCAGGATTGGCAGTGCATTTCTCTGGATGTCTGTCACAGTTTAATCTACAAACAGTTCTGATGTATTCTGTGCTGGTCAAATTCCATGTCAAGGTGGGTTTGGTAGTCACTGCAAACAACGCTCTTCCCAGCTTCCAGTAGAAGTCATCAGAGTATTGTCTCGTAACCACCCCTGGATTGGGTAGTCTACTTTCACTGTCACCGTCTGTTGTTTGGTCAGCTCCTCTACATGAATCAAGGCAGTATATACAGCCAGTACATGCTGTTCGAGAGGGCTGTATCTAGTCTGTGCTCCGGTCAGGGATTTAGACCAAAATCCCAGTGGTCTTTTCTTTCCCATATCATTCTTTTGCCACAATCCCCAGGACATGACATTATTAGCAACAGTCACTTCCAAAATAAAAGGTTGCTGTGGGTCTATTGGACCCAGTCCCACACTTTGTTGCAAGGCTTTTTTCGCTTCCTCGAAGGCCATCTGCTGTTTAGGACCCCACTGAAAGTCACATTTCTTTTTAGTCACATAGTGAATAGGTCGTAAAACTTGCCCAAGGTGTGGTACAAATGCTCTCCAAAGCCCATTGCTCCCAAAAGGCTTGTGCCTGCTGTTTTGTTTTGGGACTGCAATCTTTGGATACTTTCTAAGGCCGATGCAGGTATTTCTCTTTTGCTCCATTCCATATCATACCCAGGAATTTCACTGATGTTCCCTGCTGTGTTTTATCCTCATTTATTGCCCACCCTCGGCTCTGAAGGTGTTCAATCACTGTTTTCAATGCAATGTCCACATCCGGCTTTTCTCCTGTAATCAGGATGTCATCAATGTAATGGAATACAGTCACTTTATTTAACTGCAACTTAGCCAGATCTCTGGCCACCAGCCCATGGCAAAGGGTTGGGCTGTGTAGATATCCTTGTGGAAGTACCTGGAAGGTATATTGCCTCCCTCCCAGGTAAATGCAAATTGAGCCCTACTCTCTTCTGCTATAGGTATGGAGAAGAAAGCATTTGCTAAGTCCAAAACTGCATGGTACGGCCCAGCAGAAGAAGAAAGTCTCTCTACAATGGTAACAATGTCCGGCACTGCTGCAGTTAAAGGTGGAGCCACCTTATTCAAGCCCGATAATCTACCGTCATCGCCAGGAACCATCAGGTTTTTGACAGGCCACACGGGCTATTGAATGGGCTCACAGTTGGTTCGAGTATGCCAACACGAAGTAATTCCTGGATTGTTTCAGTAATTTCTGAATGGCCCCCTGGAACACGATATTGTTTGATGTTGGTCACCACTTTTGGTGTGGGAATATGCAAAGGTTCCCACTTGGCATCACCTCGAACAACAGCCTTGACTGCATTGACTGAACAGTGCCGTACTCCAAATCTAAATGGCCCTACTGTAGTTTCTAAGGTCCTACCCTTTAGAACATCTATTCCTAAAATGTGTTCTGGTACAGGAGCTATCACTGCTACAATGGCACTAGGAATACCATCCCCAAAGGCTATTCTTACTTTGGTTTTGACACCTATCGTCTTTGCCCCCCCATATCCATCAATCTCCACAGACTGTCCACGGAATTTACGGGGGTTGCCTGCAAAAATAGTTATTTCTGATCCAGTATCTACTAAAGCCATTACGTGTTGTGGTCCCCCCCTCCAAAAAATGGTAAGAGGCACGTAGGGGCGTCGGTCCCCAGGTGTAATGGCTCTAACTGTGCCTCTAGCTACTGGGGACCCGCCTTCTAGTCAATTTGCTTCCATTTTTCCATTGGGGTTCTCCACCCTTCCCTCCCCAATCTCTTTCATCAGTAAACTCTCCCCTCTGCCATTGTGCTAGCTCCTCATCAGTGGGGATGTCAGGATACAACTGATTCCACCCTTTCTTCCCTTCAGTGGTACTTCTGTTTGGGCTTTTTGCAGGGGTTTGTTTTCCTGAAAGATCTGATTCTCTTCCTTTCTGCTTCAGCTGGGGGTGAAATACTAAATAGGCACACTGGTGCATTTCTTTATCACTCAGTGACACCGCCTCTCCCCCTGTATCCCAGACCCAAAGAAACCAAGCCAAGAGGGACTCCTGTATTGCTTCAAAGAACAGCCATCCAGCTGCTCCCACTCCCTCTTTCACCTTCTTTCTCTTATCCTCCAATTTTAAACCTGATAAGGCCTTTGCCAGCTCCTCAGGGTCTACTGGGTTTACTGGTGAGGACTTAGGGGAAGGTGGAGGTGAAACCTGACTCAATGCCTTAGCAAGGGGGTCCCATTTTCCAAACAATGCTGGAAATTCAACATTTGCCCCTCCCTTACTTTTGGCATCTACAGATTGTTTCTTATTTAACCCTACACCTAGGTGCTTAAATGGGAAAAAACATTGGCTGTTGTGACATATCTACTGCAAACCACAGATCCTGCCGACTACGCCAGCTGTTCTGGTCAGGTTACTAAATTCTGTGGTTAATACAGTATTAGAGATGACACAAGAGACCAAGGCTCAAACTTTAGCAATTTTATTTTTAGCTTTTAACAATTAAGGTTTGTAACAAAAAAGCAATTGACTAGTCAATATGCAAAAACCTATCACATTAATATGCAAAACCTAACCTATGACCTATCACATTAACAATTATAAAAACTGTTAAATCATGTACTTACAAGCATATGCAAAAAGAGAATCATCTGTGCCACTGATAGGGGGACTCCAAACCTATTCAGTACAGCTATCTGTTCAGTCAAGACAGGGCCGACACTGGCAGGCAATGCTGTATGCTCAGTTCAGGCTCTTGCTTCAATCAGATCCGGATACAAGCATATGCAAAAAGAGAATCATCTTTGCCACTGATAGGGGGACTCCAAACCTATTCAGTACAGCTATCTGTTCAGTCAAGACAGGGCCGACACTGGCAGGCAATGCTGTATGCTCAGTTCAGGCTCTTGCTTCAATCAGATCCGGATGATGATGAGTTCCAATGTATTACCAACCTCTGGGCCTTTTATAGGTTTGAGCATGGCATAGGGTCAATAGGTTCAATTGATTACACCTAGGCCATTAGGTAATCATTCAGCTGATGATATTTAGATCACCAGTTTATTCATGAGCTAATGAACTGTTTTTAAAACATTACAAATCATTTCCTGAGTTGTCAACAAGCCCCGTAATGTCTAGTTTTATACATTACTTCCTCCTTTTAGAAAGCCGTTTGCCCACACACCTGTGGTATAGTTCCTCTTTGAAATCCCCCTCTGTCTGGTAAACAACTTTTAAACTGGCAAACAACTCCAAAGGTTAACTAAAGTTCAGTTATGCCAGCATCAGTGTGCAAGGCTTGCCTTTGAAGCATAATTCTTTTAGATTTATAATATTAAGCAGCATATCATGTATTTATTCAATTAACAGCATATCAATCTAACATCAAGCACACCTACAAACACACAGCAGTTCAATGGCTCAGGGCATCAAAAATCAGGTAAACTGTGTGGATCCGTCACATCAGTGTAGGGCATCTGTTTTAGGCCAGAAATGCTCTTTGTGAGGTACTTCTATGGCCTTTCCAGCTGCTGCAGATGTCTTGTGAGGTACATTCCAAAAGGGGTGTTGTACTCTATAATGGGTCTAATGAGTGCCGAGTAGAGGGGAACAATGACCTCTTTTTTCCTGGATGAGAACCCTTTTGTAATGAGGTGTGCCACATAGAAGGATTTCCTGACTACTGTGGCGATGTGATTATCAAAGGAGAGACTACTCTCCACCTGGGTCCCAAGGTCTCTTATCATACATTTGGCATTAATTAGACTGATGTTTATGTGGTAGTTCATGGGTACAGAGTTTTTACCAAAGGGGATGACAATGCACTTTTTGGCACTGAGTTTGAGGCCATGCCTCTGACACCAGGCATCTGTCTCAGTGAGGCCCTTCTGTAGGGTGTCTACATCATATGGAGACTCGACTATGGCTCCTACTTTGCAGTCATCTGCAAACTTCATAAGCCAGAAGCCTTCTGTGTTAGCCTGTACTTTGGAGAAGTAGATACCAAACAGGAGAGGTCCCAGGACTGAACCCTGTGGTAATCCACATGTCACTGGTTTGAAGTCAGATTTGGAGTCTGCAACTTTTACAGTGTGGGTTCTGTCAGTGAGCCAGTTGGCAACCCATCTTGTGACATAGGGATTTGTACCTAGTTTAGTGAGTTTAGCTATAATTCCAGAATGGGGGATGGTGTCTAAAGCCTTGGCGAGGTCAAGATAGGCTGTGTGAACCACCTTACCCTCGTCTCCAGCTTTGGTGACTGCCTCAAAGAAGGCATGATCTGCCTTTCACAAACCCGAACTGGGTGGGGTCCAGAGTTTGGAGGTTACCAATGTCTTTGTTTCTGAGTTCCATGATGATATGTTCCATGGCCTTGCAGACTAGACTCGTCAGGCGATAGTAGATAGATAATAGGGTGATAGTTCCCAGGATCAGTGGTGGCTCCCCCTTTGTGAAGTGAGATATCTGTTCCTGTGTTCCATTCAGTGGGCAAAAAGCCTGACGTGAGACTATGGTTGAACATGGTGCAGTGTGGGATATCCAATGTTTTTCTCAAATTGAAAAATGGTTCAACGACTTGAAACTCCTACTCAATCCAACTAAAACAAAGCTACTATTATTCTTTCCCAATGCTTCCTCTTCCCAGGAAAAAGAATCTCCAAACACTAACAAAATAACCTTCCATGTTAAATCTAATAATGGGACTTATATAACCCCTGTCACCAATACCAAACTACTTGGAGTAACCATTGATCACAAGCTCAAATTTGACCTGCACATTACTCAAACAATAAAGTCCGTTAATAAAAAATTAGGATCTATGTACAGAATCAAAAACTTCTTAACTCCCTCTACCAAATTAACCATAGCCCGCACCCATCTTCTCTCTCCCCTCCTCTACGCATCCCCAGTCTTCTCTTTCCTCCATAAACGTGAACTTAACTTGCTCTCTCGTGCTTACAACCATATTGCTAGATTTGTAACAGGTTCTCCTTATCGAACCCACCATTGTCTTAACTTGAGGACCCTTGGCTGGCTTGAACTACCTAATCTCCTCAAACTTAATCAACTCACCGAGGCCTACAAAATAGTCAACCACCCTGATAAAACTCCATCACTATCCAGCATTCTGGCCCCTTACTCTAATCTAAATAGTCTTAGATCATCCAACAGTTCTCTTATCCTTACCACTAAAGCTAAGAACTCAGGTGGGGATGCCCTCTACGCTAACTCCATTGGGAAACCATGGAACTCATTGCCAAACTACCTAAGACTCTCAACTTCACGCACCCAATTCAAAAACAACCTAAAAGAATATCTCATATCCCAATGGATATGTCCTTGCCGCCCACCGGACTAACATCATAGCTCATACCCTACTAGCCTTACTTCCTCCTAGCACGTTCTTCATTTTAGAACTCTATAACCTCTCACTTCAAATCACAATTGAAATTATTTACCCTTATCTTGTCTATGTACACCCCAAAGGAAACTAATTCCATGCTTAAATTACAGCATGTACTTTAATCAATATTTTGTATCACTATTTCTGTGTCTATTTTCTAACATGTATAAATTTTTTGTCTGTTTGATTGTTTGATTGGAGCTTTTCTCCTCGGGCCTCTACTGAAAATGGACATGTATCCAGCTAGACTAGCCCGGTTAACAAATGTAAAATAAATAAATAAAATAAATCTTATAGTTATAGTGGGAAGAGATTTTCATGAAGGTTCTAGACAATAGAGTAAATAGGATTCTGACTGGCAGTTCCAGACTAATACAAATAATGCTGTTCTTTGCAAATGGATCAAACATTTTTCAGTACTGGATGTCTGGCATTCAATGAACGTGTGTAAGTTTGGTTGCACATATCTCATATTACAAACTCATGCTGTGAGTAGAACTCACTATGTTTTGATCAGTTAGCACTGGCTGGACTGGAGTAACAAGATATGAAATATTCCCTGACAACCTATCTGACCATAGCAGAGTAGTGTTATATCAGAAAGGGGAGTGATTGCCTTGCACACCATGCAGACCATGAATGGATTCTCTGATACTGATATATTTGAAGGGAATCAGGAATTTGAGACAAGGATCCCAACTATTTTGGCAAAATGTCTTGCCTTTTTCAGCCAATATTTGAGCATTCAAGATTAATTTACTTGACTTTACTAATCATTTCCAAAATAAAGATAAAGACTGACCAAGTCAACATATGCTGAGGATAGGCTAGCTCAATTTATCACAGTTTGTGAACTCTGCATAGAGAAGATAAGATTTATAGTGGGATATAGAAATGCAAAAAATGGAATCAAAAATATTATAGTACACATTCCAAAATCATAAATGGGAAAGGATAAAACTACTTTATTGGATGAAGCAAATCCAGTGCCCCAAACTATTGGCAACAAGCCCTAGGGAAGACAAAGTTGTGCATGCCATTATTGCCTTAAGGGATGATGCGCATTCTATCACAAACTCATTCCAGGGAATAAATACAGTGATGACAGAGGCATTTGAATCACTGTCTCTACAACCACCAGTGTTTCAGGAACAGATATGGTCTTTGTTTTCCCGCAACATTATGTGAGAAAAAATTTGTGGGGAATGCTTAAAATACTTTGACTTTGATCTTTGTCTCTAGCAGAGATAGACTAATCAAATCAGGGACTGAAAATAGGTAAGTCCCTGAGTCCAGAAGGGATCCTGATAGACTTCAACAACGTACTGCAAGAGGAACTGGTGTCTGCATTTTTTAACTTTACAATGGAAATATGAGCAAAGAGGAACTGCCCCCAACATTCAAGAATAGCTGCTATACTAACCTTTCCCTAGGAAGGTAAGGATCTATTAAATTCTCAGAAGTATAGACTTATAGATTCATTGGTGCATAGGATGGTACTAGGCTATTGGCCCAGAGGCCCTTATAAGCCTAGCCAATAATTTTTCCCATGTCCCCATAAAGTCAGCACCTGTTCCCCCTGTCTAGCAGGGACACAGATGGGATCCCAGGGTTGTATTTTTTGTTTCCCATCCAGTCATCCAGGTTCATCTTTAAGAGGACTGGAGAGGTACTCTGCTTAAAATGGAGATAGAGTCTATTCCACAGGTGGGGGAGTCTCTGGCATACAAATCTATCCTGCCAACAAGTTCTATTAGTGTCACAGACCAGGTTTAGGCCTTGTGTGTAAGTTGCCTGAGTGGATTTTGACTTATGGATATACAGCAACTCCATCAAAGCTGGGTCTGAGATGGCCTCGTATGCCAGAAATAGGTAATCTCTGAGCAGTTTGTATGAGACTGAGTAGAGGGATGGGGATTTTAGCCTATCTGTATAGGACAGTTGTTTGAGACCCTGGATTGTCCTGGTCATGAACCTCTGTGGTCTCTCCAGCTGCTGCATGTGCTTGGCAAGGTACATGCCAAATGGGGCATTGTACTCAATAATGGGTCTGATAAGGGAGGAATATAGGGATGTTATGACCTCCTTATTCCTGGATGAAATACCCTTACTTATGAGGTGGGCCATGTAGAAAGCCTTCTGTACAATGGATGCAACGTGGTGGACAAAAGTCAGGTTGCTATCAACCTGAGTGCCCAAGTCCCTCACAACTGCTTGCATGCTCAATACATTGTTATTAATGTGATAATTATTGGGGATGCTATTTTCCCCAGAGGGGATAATGATGCATTCCTTGGCATTCAGTTTGAGGCCATGCTCCTGGCACCAGTCATTAGTTTGGGTAAGACTCTCTTGGAGGATGTTCACATCACTAGGAGAATTTAAGACAGTGTCAAGCTTGCAGTCATCTGCAAACTTGGTCAGTCACAGAAAACTGGTTTTGGCTTGCACCTCAGAAAAGCATACCTTGGGGTATACCGCTTGTTATGGGTCTGCTGCTAGAGGTGGCTTCCCCTATTTTGACTGAGTGTTTTCTATCAGTGAACCAGTTAACTACCCATCTGGTAACATATGGGTTGATACCTAGCTGGGAGAGTTTATAGCAATAACCCACGCCTGGGTGTGGGTAATGCTAAATTTACCCACGGTTGGCGTGGTTTGGCCCCGGGGGCGACGCCCGAGGGACCAAACAAAGCCAACCGTGGGTAAATTTAGCATTACCCACACCCAGAAGTGGGTTATTGCTATTATCATGACATTATTTAAGAAAAGAAACTATTCCTTTTCTTAAATAATGGCATAATATAATGCCTGTTTACTGCCCTTCCGCAGATGTCTGGCATCCACGGCAGTTCTGATGTACTGCGGCGCCTGCAGTACATCAGAGTTGAGCAAAAGCAACGGAGAAAGCAAGATCTCCGTTGCTTTTTAGTCTCGCTATGTTAAATGAGTTTAACATAGCGAGACAGTTTAAAATAAGCAACGGACATCTCCGTTGCTTATTTTAAACTGTCTCGCTATGTTAAACTCATTTAACATAGCGAGATTAAAAGCAACGGAGATCTTGCTTTCTCCGTTGCTTTTTTTTAAAACACTGTCTCGCTATGTTAAATGGGTTTAACATAGTGGGACAGCTTTAAAATAAGCAACGGAGATCTCCGTTGCTTATTTTAAAGCTGTCTCGCTATGTTAAACCCATTTAACACAACGAGACAGTAGAGTTATACTAATGGAAAAAAGTCCGGGCGACCGGACCTTTTTCCATTAGTATAACTCGATTTACAACGGGCACGCTGGCCAATCAGCGTGCACGTTTTGGGGGGATCATGGTATAATATCTATTTATGCCCAAGTGGGGAATAGTGTTAAAGGTTTGGCTAGGTCAAGGTAGGTGGTGCTCACCGTGTTCCCCTCGTCCATGATTTTAGTGACTGTTTTGAATAAGTTGACTGAGTTTAATAGGCATGATCGCCCTTTGACAAAACTATATATATATATATATATATATATATATATATATATATATATATATACACATATATATATATATATATATATATATATATATATATATATATATATATTTGATAAAAGGAGCATCACAAAAGCACATAAGGGGTTTCAAATTACTTCAGAATTAGAAAACAAGAATGTTGAGAGTTGAAATGAGCACAAGAAAATATAATGGGCATGAAAAAGGTTAAATGAGAAAAATGAATATAACAAAGGGCAAAAAGGGCACATTAAGTATAAATAAAGCAAACTAACTGCATTGTTTTAGTGAATTACTGTGTTTTGGCATAAACTACTTTTTCACATTGATTGGAGACCTGAATAGTATAGCTAGAGTTATTTGAAGTGTCTCAAAGTGTGCAAACATGCTTATAGTGTATGTTTATTACTGTGCATTGATTCTGAAGAGGTTGTTATGTGCAAAGTGCCACTATTTCATAATTACTTGTGCTGTGTGTGTCTATTCACAAAGTGCTGCCATTACAGAGTTGTTTAGCAAAGTACAGCCATTTTTGAGAAGTTTCAGTGTGCTTTGTACTGTTTATTCACGAAGTGTAATTACTTCGAAATGTTTCTTACTCTCAGCTTCTTCCACCAATTTATTCACACAGTGCAGTTATTTGAAATGTTTCTAACACGGATAAGTGGTGACTTCAAGAATATTACAGTGCCCAGAAAAAGTATTTCACAAAGATCAGTTATACTGAGGCTTGCTGTGCTATTGGGCATAGTTACAAGTGCTGGCACAAATTTCAGGCATATGCATATGTGTGTGTTCATGCATACTGGCAAAAGTCTTCACTGAGATGTAGTAATATGGCAAACAATTTTTGAAAACCACTACCACTTATATTTGATTAGAATATTGCAGAGTATTAGGGAATATTTGAGCATGAGTATGATATATTCATGCAAGCAGCTTATTCTGATAAAGATGCATGCACCGGGGCATTCATTTTGCTAAACCTAGCAGGGTCAGAGGCCATTGAAAGGGAGGGTTCATTTGTATATGCAACAGCAGTGTATGAAGGTGAAGGGGAAAATCATTGTATTATTATACAGGCTGAATCAAGGGAGGACTCCAAGTGTTTGAAGTGCAGATTCAGAGAGATGTGTAACCCCCAGACCAATGTCACATTAGAGAGGCATTTGTTTTACACAAGAGATCAAAAGCAAGGAGAAACATTTGCAGCTTATATTAATGACCTGGGGAAAAAGGTAAAACGTGTAGGTTTGGTGACTTAAAAGATGAGTTAATAAAAGACAGGCTCATGTGTGGTATTAATAGTGCTGCTGTGAGAAAGATTTTGCTTTATGACAGTGATTTAATGCTGAGCAAAGCTACGGAGATTTGTCAAATCCATGAAGTTACAGAAAGGCATACAAATATGCTTGCAAGTGATAAGAACATGTTTTCAGCAAGATTCAGAGCAAATGTAGACAGCATGCAACATGCGGCAGGCAGAAACAGGCCTAAGCATGTGGCAGCTGTAGCTCCTGTGGGTGTGGCAAGGAAAATCCGCAATCTTTCAGCAAGTTCTAAGACTAGTTCAGTTAAAGGAGCATGCTCAATGCAGTACAACGGTGAGTCAGCAAACCCCAAGTTAAGTTCTATTGTTAACCGTTGCAATTGTGGTTCCAGCCATGAGTCTAAAAGAGAAAAGAGCTTAACAGTTGGTCAACAATGCCACAAATACAAGAAATTGAACTATTTTCAAAAATGTTGTAAATCAAGTAAGACTCATACTGTTATGAAGTAGGGTCATTCGGAAAAACAAATTGATCAAGTTGAACTGCAACAGTCTGCTTTCTATGTAGATGGTGTGTCAGTAATTAATGAGAGAACTGATGCAGTAGATGTATTGGCAAAGAATGAAGTGTTTTGTACTGTCTGGATCAATAAAACCACTGAGCTCAAAGTAAACACTTGTTCAAAATGTAATGTTATGCCTGCAGATACTTTTGCTGAAGTGAGAGCTGGTGATAAACTAAATATGACCATTTGTGTGAAACTTGTTGCTAATGGAGGTGAAGAAATTCAAACCAAAGGCTCAGTAGTGCTTTCATGTTATGTGTCTCAGAGACAGTTTGAGAAGGAATCTGCTTTCTTTTACCAAAGAAGTTCATCAGATAAGCACATGCCCAAGTTCCAGCTTCACTAACACTATTTTTTCAGAGTATGCTGATGTTTTCGATGACAATTTGGGCAAACTTCCAGTTGTGTATTCTATGATGTTAGACCCAGAAATCAGTCCAGTGGTCAGACCAGCAAGAAACGTTCGGTGGCTATGCAGCATAAAGTCAAAGCTCAGTTGGACAAAATGGTGCAGCAAGACTTTAATTTGTCCAGTTAAAGAATCTACCGAATGGGTGTCGTCCATGGTAGCAGCTCACAAAAAAGGTTCTGATGAAATCAAAATATGCATTGAACCAAGAGATTTGAACAAAACATTAAAAAGACCTCATGCATTCAGTCAAAGAAGTCACAGCTCTAATACTGAATGCCACTGTTTTTTTCTGTCTTAGATGCAAAAAGTTAATTTTGGCAAATGATGCCAGATTGCAAATCTTCAGTACTGACTACATTCAGTACCCCATTTGGAAGATACAGATTTCTCAGGATGCCGTTTGGAATACATTCTGAAAATGAAGCCTTTCAGCATGCAATGGAGCACATATTTTCAGGTTATCCTTTGCCATAATAGTAGATAATTTGTTAGTCAGAGGCAATGGTGAAGTAGAGCAAGACCCATCCAACCAATAATTCATTTTTGAGGTGTCAGCACCAGATAATGTCAAGCTCTACAATGTTTTCTTTGTATGGTCAACTATTTAGGCAAGTTTATACCAGACTTTAGTGAGTTGATAGCACCTTTGAGAGAACTAACATATAAGAATATTACACGGTCATGGTTAGAACATCACCAGAAAGCATTTGAAGACCTTAAGTAGAAAATTGCTACTCCACCTTTATTAAGATACTATGGTGTCAACAAACCACTAACTCTTTCCTGTGATGCTTCAAGATTTGGTCTAGGCACATTTATTCTTCAAGATGGTAGACCAGTAGGCTATGCAGCTGGAACACTTGCTCAAACTGAAATGCAATATGCTCAGATTGAGAAAGATCTTATGGCAATAGTGTCTGCATGTTCCAAGTTTCTTGATTATATCTATGGTCAAGATATTCAGATTGAAACTGATCATTAACCTCTGATTACTATTTTAAAGAAGCCTATGCATTCAGCTCCAACAAGATTACAAAGAATGATGCTTAAATTGCAAAGGTACAACTTCAAAATGGTCTATACTAAAGGCAAACTTCTTTATCTGGCTGGTACCTTATCCAGATTGCCCAGAAATATAATGCTACAGCTTGACACAGAGAATTTTAACTTCAATGTCATGGAAGTGAGTAATTTTTCTACCACAAGACTTGATGAGCTACGAGATCATACAAAGACTGATCCAGTTTTGCAAAAGCTCAATCACTACATCAGTGATGGATGGCCATCAAAGCAATTTAGTGTTCCACCAGAAGTGTAACCCTACTTTCCTCACAGAAATGAGATGTTGATGGACGATGGCATTATTTTCAAAGGTCCTAAAACTGTTGTTCCTGCTTCCTTACAAAATGAATACATCCATATTTTGTATCATGGTCACCCAGGTTCCGAAGCTAATAAAAGAAGGGAGAGAGGACTAGTATTTTGGACTTCTCTTGCAAAAGACATTGATAAAATACTTTCTTCTTGTTCAGTATGCAGTAGAAATAAACCGCATTTGCAAAGAGAACCACTTCAGCTAAGTCAAGTTCCTGAACCACCTTGATCAACAGTAGCTACTGACATACTCAAGTGAAACAATCAACATTACTTAGTACTGGTAGACTCTTATTTGAACTAATTTGAGAATGATCTACTACCTAACCTAACTTCCACTACTGTTATTACTAAGTTAAAATGTAATTTCTCAGTCCATGGTAGTCCACAAAAGCTTATCTCTGACAATGGCACCCAATTTACAAGTCAGTTGTTTCAGAAATTTACAAAAGAATGGGACTTTGTACATGTTAGTAGTAGTGCAGAATATCCACAGTCAAATGGACTAGCTGAACATACAGTACCAAGTGCAAAGCAATTCCTTGAGAAGTCAAAGTGTGATACTACTGATGTCTTTTTGAATTTACCCAATCTCAAAAGCATACCCCATGATGACATACTTAGGTCACCTGCTCAGAGACTTCTAGCTAGGAAAACCAGAACAACATTGCCTATCAGTTCCAGTTTATTGAAGCCTAAAGCTAAAAATGACAAAGCAATCAAAGGCCAGTTTTTTAGAAAGTGTTCTTTCCAGAAGTCAAGCTATGACAAATCAAGCAGATCTCTTTTGCCATTGAAAAAAGGAAAGACAGTGAGGATACAAACAGCAAAAGCTTTCGACCAGATTGGTCAAGTGACAAGTGTATGTGCAGAGCCAAGATCCTAACCTTGTGAAATCTGAGGGTGTGGAGTACAGGAGAAATCATAGACATCTTCTTCCTGTATCAGAACTGTTATTGCAGCATTGCTCCTTTGATACAGACTCTAAATCTCAGAGCAATTCAGACAATTTTCCTGGTCTACAACATGTCTTGATTCTGACTACCATTTCTGATAATGTTCATAATGTTCTTAAGGTTGAGAATTCAGCAGAGACAATCCCAGTTGCTAAACCCAATTCCAATTTCTATGTCACATGATTTGATCGTATTTTGAGACCCAGTGTGAAAAATGCAGCAACTTGGACATAGTTGCATATATGTATCTAGTTTTGTATAATTGCATGATGAAAAATTATTTTGTATCTATGGCATATCAGTCAATGCTGTCAATGATGCATGACACATTTCTCAGAGGGCGGATGTAGAATAAAGTGTGTTGTGCCTTTAAGAAGCATTTCTAAGACCTGAATGTGCATATAAATAGCAAGCATGTACTAGATTCAGTGCCATTTTGTGAGTACAGCCAGAGTGTGAACATATATGCCTGAGACAGTTAGTTTTTATAGATGTGAAAGTTAATTAACTTCATTTGTAATGTGTTTGTACATAATAAAACTTCATCCGGGCTAGACAACCAACACAAACCAATACAATGGAATAGAGAAAGGGGATTCTGTCAGAAGGGATGACTGCAAGTAGGGGGTACAGAATAGGTAAGAGGGGCTAGAATTTACTGTTGAAATCTGACAAAGGAATTAGGGTATTAGGAGCAAATAATTATAGAGGGAAAGATAATGGAATGAGAAGAGGCCAAGATTTCATTTGGACTACAGGCTTGAGATTGCCTTTCCTATCCGGGATCGATATAAAAGTATGGGCAAAGTGAAAGAAATAGGGCATCCTAAGTGAAAGACTAGCACTGGTAGAATTTTTACTAGAATCTACAACAGAAGCTGCTGTTAAAAATGGATAATTAGTAGAGCATATAGAATATTGTATGCTAACTATAGGAATCAATCAGAAGAGGATAGAAAGGATTGAGAAGAGAAACTGGATATGCAATTCACAAAGGAACAATTGGAAAATATTTAATGGTTCCCAAATATGCAACAAAGTCTAGAAGATTTAGGATCTTTGCTTGGAAGTGTTTGCATAGATATTTTTATACCCCAGGATGAAGGAAATAGGTAATGGGGAATGCAGTTTTTAGGAGTGTAATGAGTTGGTAGACTTTAAAAATAACCTACAGACTACTCAATCAGAAATACTGGGTGAGCAAATTGGTGAAACATAGGAATTGTTTTAAGCTGTGATACAGAATCAGAATTGCCTAGACATAGTAAGGCATAGCTGAGTTTAATTATTATGGCTGCCAAAAAAGCAATTACTAGAAAATGGAACTTAAATTCTAAACCAACCATACTAGAAGTAGTGAATATCATAAATGAGGTAATAAAACTTGAAGTTGGTTCTTTAGAAATGGGTAGGAGCAAATTAAATAGAAAACATTTGAATTGTGGCATAATATTATTTTAGAGGAGGAATGAGGTTTAAGGGAAGGCAGGAACTGAATGAGCTATATAATGGTAGACTGACAATTGCTGTATATAAAAAGATTATAAGCAATGTATTATGTTTACAACTGAAAATATATCAATATGGTTT
Source organism: Protopterus annectens (assembly GCF_019279795.1). Lineage (NCBI taxonomy): Eukaryota > Metazoa > Chordata > Ceratodontiformes > Protopteridae > Protopterus > Protopterus annectens. Next base: position 1,005,442,592 of record NC_056729.1, read on the forward strand.
GTTTTCTTTTATATAATGTATGATTGCCTATCTCATAAGTGATAATTCAATGAAGTTGTTTATTGTTAAAAAAAAAAAATATATATATATATATATATATATATATATATATATATATATATATATATATATATATATATATATATATATATATATAAAATATATGATATAAGAAAATAACAATATAAAAACACAGAATTAGACCACTTGTCCTTATTTCGTACTTAAGCTCTAATGTAATATGATGGTTACTCTAGGAAGGGCAAGTGAAAACAAGTAACTGAACATTTTCATTATATAACATAAAACATATATACCATTCATAGGTTCATAGGTGTGTACTAGGCTAATGGCCCTGGAGCCTTTACAAGCCTTTACCCTGGCATCATGCCACCCAACCATAGTTTCCAGTGCCTCTGTCGAGTAGAGCCACTAGAGTGATTCCTGGGGGGAATTTTCTATTTCCCATCCACTCATCAAGATTTCTCTTGAAGAGGGCCAGTGAGGTGCTCTGTTTGACATGTATGGGAAGTCTATTCCATAGCATGGGTATACAACTGATTTAGAATAACATCAAAAGAATGGAGATTGTAATTTTGTACACTTGTCCTTTTTAGTGAACTATATGGGACAATGTAATAATGATATTAAACTGAAGCACAATTCTAATATTATTAACTATAAACAGTGGGTTTCATAAACAGGAGGAGACTACAATCCTCTTTTTCTTTGTTTTTTGATGCAGTGAAATTTGGCAGAAACCCGCTTTTTTTTTTTTTTTTTTTTTTTTTTTAATACTCACCTTTCTTTTTTTCTGCAGTACCATCAAATATATGACATTATAAATTGTAAAAAGACATACATTATTGAGTGAACTAGATGGGAGCTTGATCAGAGTTCCTAAATATACTATAAAGCTCAGGTTTCTCTTATAGGAAACTAAGAGTGTTACATGATAGTTTGTCCAAATCTTCATTGTTTCTCTTTTTTTAATAGAGTCTACAGTTTCCTGGACCATATGAATTTATAAGAAACATATTTAAATCAAAAATAATGTCTTGTTATACTAAAATGCATTTTGACTAAGCCCACAATAAACATAATATGCAATATATCTCAGTGTAATCATTGTAATGGCAAAAGTTTAACTAATGCCAAAAGTTAAGATTATATCTTTAAACATAAATGGGTTAAATAATGGTTGCAAAAGAGGGTAAGTAAAATATTTTAATATGAATATAGCTGATGCAATTTTCTTACAGGAAACACATTCACTAGAGAGTGAGAGATACTTCTGCATTTGTATTTATAAATTATGCTGTTCCAGTAACATCTTCCTTTAGATGAGTGATGATGTTACAGAAGAGTAGTTCTGCTTTCTTAAAATAATTTCTTCTTCTTTTAAATATACCAACAGAATGAGTTTAATGGCAACACATTAATATCAGCATAGACTCTTTACACTAGTTTATTTATACTAAATGCCAAGATACAGTGCTTAATATTGTAAAAATGCTTAGATAAACTTGTAAATAAAAAGAAAGATAGTATAGTAATCAGGCAGAGATTTCAATTTTATGTTAGATAAAAATATCACTAGTTCAATTAAAGAAAGAGAAGTATACACATCATTAAAAATTTAAAAAAATGGATGAAGCTAATGCATTTGAAAGACCAAATTACTTTATAAATTAAGACTCTTTATTCTGCACATATTGTTCTTATGCCTTTTGATCACAAATGAGAACTGATAGATTATTGCATCCAGTGAATTGAGCTCTATGATCAATTCCTTTAAAGTAATATTGTGTCCCTTATCAGATCAAAATCCAATTTCATTTACACTAATTCCTAATTACAAAATGTATCAATGTCTAATATAATTATTTTATAAGAATAAATTAAAATCATTTAAAGAACTGTGGAATAAAGAACTATATTTTTTGTTAAATAATGATAATAGTTCATTTCTATTAGGTGAAGAAATAAAAGAATGGAAGTGAATAATGAAGTAGTTATAATGCAATATTATTTAGATATTGTTAAAACATTTGTGGGAATTGTGGGAACAATACATGCAGAATATTGTTTATCGATGTAGTTTAGTCATCAAATTAGAAATATTAAAAATTTGATTGCAAGGCAGCGATTGTATTAAAAAAAACTTGCATCTGTGATAGAAACAACTGAAAAGCAAAAATTAATAATAATAATAATAGTTAAAGAGAAAAACACTGCATGGGTGGATAGAATAATTCCAGAAAGTTGGAAGTTAATTCCACAGAGTATTATACAATTAATTAAAAAATGTCCAAGTAAAGAAATCTTTTCAACATCTTGGAAATATATGCTGACAATTCCTATATTAAAACTATCAATATATATCCATCATATAGATTAGTTCAATTATTATACACTGATTATGAAATATTTATATCAAGTTTATCAAATAGATTAAAAATAACTGATGAAGACCAAATACGCTTTATAAATAAAAGACACAGAATGATAATAAAAGAATTTTGACACCAATAGATTTTGCTAACTATACTAAAATGAATTAGTGATTATTAGCTTAGATGTAGAGAAATTATTTGACTCATTAAATTGTCAGTGTTTATTAAAATGTTAAAAAGCATAGCGTTGCATTTTTATAGAGTAGTAAGTATGGTATATAATAATTCTAAATTGTACCTTAAAATACATGCATAATTTATATAAACAATAAACTTAAATAAAAGAACAGAACTGAACTAATCCATTTATGTACTGTTATTTCTGTTAGCTGCTGAACTTCTTAACATTTTGATTAGGCAAAACAAACATATACAAGCTTTTAATATGAAGGAAATGATAACTTAAAAATATTGTTTGCAGAAGCTGTATTGTTAGTGTTGACCAACCTCAACTTGGCAATAAGGCATTTAGATCATCTGCTAAAGAATACCAACAAAGTAACCAATCTTAAACTTAATGAGAATTAAAAATCTATCTTCTTGAATCAGATTATAGATTCTTTTAGGGAAAAAAGGCTTATAAACATAATTGTAGCTATGCACATTTAAAATATTTAGGAATAATTTTGAAAAAAATAGATACTTTTATGCAACTTAGCTATGATAAATAACATCCAAAGCCCTAAAGAAATAACACCCCAAACTGAATATATTTTTTACTTTGAAGAATAGGAAAAATATATTATAATGATACAATTACAAAAGGAATTATATATAATACAGAGTTTTTCTTTAAGACCAGATAAAAACATATATTACATTCTTTTGTTTAGTAACTTTTGACACATAGAATAACATTCATGCATCATATCTGGATGTGATATAATGGTGGTATGGGGTTTCTAGGTATTGAATCATATTCCATAGTTTATGTGCTCGATATTGTGGCTCAATGGTTAGATGTTGCTTAGTCTATGAAATGGAAAGCTATACATGATCTATGTGAAGAAAATAATATTTGAGTTCCATGCTAAATTGTTTTATTGCTTCTCCTAGGACTTTGCCAAATGGCTTCACTACTGGTATCCAGTTATCCCATTCATTCTGAGGACATAGAATCCAAGCATAAATGGTCAAACTAGCAGCCTTGTGGCCCATATACTTTTGCTTGGACACCCCTGTTACATCTCAGTTTTATGGTGAGAGATGGGTGGTAGGAAGCAGGCTAGATTGCTGTTTTTTAGGATCAGACTACAAAATGTGTTTAGGGACTACCAATACCATCAAAATACCTATAAAATAGGGCAATATTGAATCCATGAACAAGGGGGTAGGTTAGCTACACAGCTCAGCTGTGATAAAGATTCTGACTTTGTTATTTTGTGATTGCAGGATATGAGGATCCTAAAATTTTGTTTGCAAATGTTGCTAAGTTATTCTGATAGCTCTTCCTTCATGCCTTGGGGTGGCAATATGTGTAGAAAAATCTAATAATATTTGTGTTTTCATTCTACCTGACATTTTTTCTCTGCTATTCAATTTTATGATTTTTTTTAATAAATGGAGTGCCACAGTCTTTCCTGGAAACTATTGCTAAGTGTTTTTGCTGCTACAAGACATTGTTTCTATGGCTAAATTGAAAACAGCAATAGAGTGTCATGCTGTAAATTCTGAGCCTTTAAGAAGAACATACTGCTTTTTCATGGGGTGGGGGGGTTGAATAGTCATGACAGACTTGCAACTGCATTCATGAAAAAACAGCCAGTTGAAAAGATTAGTTAGCCAGAATACAAACTGGGGAGGTGAGGATACTGAAATGAATCACAAAATGATAATATAAAAATCATAGGCCTTGCAGTAACAATGTTGAGGGAGACACCATCTTTTGTTCTCAAAAAGCAGTTTGACAAGATTGATGTTTCCCAAATATGCGACAAAGTCTAGAAGATTTAGGATCTTTACTTGGAAGTGTTTACATAGGAATTTTTATACCCCAAGTAGACTCTGAAAAAATTTCCCTCAGGTAGATAGCAAATGTTGGAGGTGTGGTAGGGAAGAAAGAAATAATTGAAAATATATTTTCTGGAAGCGTAATGAGTTGGCAGACATTAAAAATTCCCTGCAGACTACTGTATCAGAAATGCTGGGTGAGAAAATTGGTATGACTAAGGAAATTATTTTGTTTTTGAGCTATGATACAGAATCAAAATTGCCTAGACATAGTAAGGCCTTGCTAAGTCTAATTATGGTGGCTGCCAAAAAAAAGCAATTACTAGGAAATGGACATCAAAGTCTAAACCAAATGTTCTAGAAGTACTGAATATAATAACAGAGATAAAACAACTTGAAATGGGATCTTTAGAAAAGTGTAGGAGCAAATTACATAGAAAAAATGGAAACTTTGAGAACAATACATGCGGACAAAGAATGAGGTTTAAAAGATGGCAAGATTTGAATATGCTATGTAATGTTTGACTGACAGTGACTGGATATATTATAAGTGATGCATAAAGTTTGCAACTAAAATTATGTCAATACTTTATGTTTCTTGTTTAATAAAAAAATAAAATATTACAAGTAAAGTTTTGAGAAGGTTATGCATGAAGTAATGTCACCTAATGTATATGGACTGAAAGGCACAAGAAGAAGAAGTCATGAATTATTAATAGTGGCAAAAGAGGTTGCCAATGACATACTGTTTTTTGGGAGTGTTAGTAAGTTAATGGTGCGAGACGTAAGGCATTTAATTATGTTTGTCATAAAAGTTTATGGGAACTTTTGATGCAATATGGGCTTAAAGGAAAATAATGAACTTATTAAGGGTGGTATAGAAAAAAAGAAATAAAGGCTTTCTGGAAAATGTTTAGGTTATTATTTAAAAAGAAAGTGTATTTTGATTAATACCATTAATTTAAGTAGGTTAGATTATACAGGAAGTGTATGCATTTCTCCAAGTGAAAAAGAAACATAAAAACGGCAGATTGGGGGTTAACTATAATACTGAGATCAAAACTTAAAACAATAAAAAAGGGAAGTGTGTATCTGGAAAAAGAAAGAGGAAGGATAGGATTAATACATCCTGTTGTGAATATGGCAACTCTGCACTTATACAGAGAGTTGAGGTGTAGAAAGACAGAAAAGTAGCTTGATTGCTAAAATGTTTGAGGTCGAGTATGGGATGTTTTGGGATAAAGTGAAAGCAGGAAAAAAGGGGAAAAGCTTATGAATGAAGAAGTTAAAGATTACCAGAAAAAAATATTATGGAAAATAAATACTTTAGAATTAGACAAAAATAGGAAAAATTATATCATAAGGTGATGTATAATTTTTATTGCATTTGAGGGATTGGGAAATTAGGTGGTTCACACTATAAGGCAAATGAGGTCAAGATTTGGATGTGTTAAGATGTGTCAAGATTTTTTAAGGAGACTAACAATTAACAAAATACCTGTAAATGGGGAGCATTTTATATAAGTGAATGTGTGATTGGCAGTGTATATATGGTGACCCTTAACCAGGAAAAGCTGAAAGAAGAAGAAGAAGATATCATGATGAAATAAAATAGCATAACATATTTTTTAGGTTGTGAAAGGATAAGGAAGTCTGGAATTGGGTATGTAAAGAAAATATTCTATAAGCATAAAAAAGCAGAAGGTTTGCACATGAATTTGATTTTTATAGATTTTATCGAAAATAATATATTGGTATGAGGAACAGAATAGATAGGAGAATGTTTTGGGTGAAATGGAATATCTGGAATAAAAAAATAAGAGAAAGTTTATTTAATAAATTATGGACTCTTGCAATATTTTAGAAAGGATAACATTTTGGTAGATATAGAAGGAACTATGTCACCCCTGTGTGTGTATAATGAATATATTCAAATATCAATATTGTAAATACTGTGAATGTCATATGCAAATACTGAAATTGTAAAATAGTGTAAAGTTATCTAAATAACATGAGTATGTTATATAAATTAAAAAAACACTGCTCTTTTGTTAAGTGCTGTGAGATCTATGTCATCCACCAGATATACCATCAACTCAGGCAGATGAGGCTTTAGTTTAATTTTTCATCTGAAAGATGGCAAACACACTCAGGGGTGCAATTAGCCACTATTATTCTGCACTGCAGTGTCAGTACTTGAAAATTAATCTGACTGCCTAGAGTTGGAAAATAACCCACATCCCTGTGATCTTCCAGCACCAAAAGTGTGCCCTACCTGTTGTGCTTTTGAGGCTACTAAATGTGGATAAACTTATTTCCACATTTGAAAGAAGAGCAGGTTTAAACAGTTTATGGTGATAATTAAAAGATATAGTTGATGAAGGTCTACATTTGCATGAAGATGTTCAATGTTATATTGTATATGCCTTGAGCTAAAGAGAACTAAATTAATCCTTGTAAAATATGACCTCAAGGCAACTTACAAGTTGTCTGGCATCATGTTACTATGAAAAGGGCCTGGGTTTGAGAGTAAATTACATTGTAAGAGTGGGAAATGGTATTCTCATTTAGTCAGATGAAAAACTGAACTTTCTTAATATGAGAGGAGAGTGTTGTGCAATGAGAATAATGGATGTAATGCTACATTCCAGGGTATAGTAGAAATTGAGTGGTGTTGGTCTATTTGGCTATATTATACCTGTCTTATTTGGGGCATGAGTACAGTGGCCAGGAAATAAGGGAAGTTATAGGTGAGAGATAAGTAGACAGATATGTCACAGAGATTACTCTGAAGAGCTTGACTGAAAATATATCAGTCTAATTATGTAGGAAATGAGAAACTATGTTTTGCTCAGTTGTACTCTATTTATTTGCATTTAGTAAATTGCTTGATAGAAAGTCATATGGAGAATACATTTGAGTATTTTGAGTAAGTATTGCGCATTGATATCTTGACAGTTGTGTATTTTTCCAAGATTAGAGTTCTTTGGAAGACATTGGGTTAGTTTTAGCCAAGGATACTAGAAGCTGCACACATATATGCACAAACATACACACATGCACTAGTGTGTGTGTGTGTGTGTGTGTGTGTGTGTGTGTGTGTGTGTGTGTGTGTGTGTGTGTGTGTGTGTGTGTGTGTGTGTGTGTGTGTGTGTGTGTGTGTGTGTGTGTGTATCTATTTATATATATATATATATATATATATATACATATATATAGAGAGAGAGAGAAGAGAGAGAAAAAAAGAGAGAGAAAGATTATATTTCATTAATATAACTGTTCTATTCCCACTCCAGGTAATTAAATTGCTGACAATGACATTATGGTGTATCATTAGGAGGTGCTGCATGCCTGATTGTATAGTCCTTCTGATACAACACTAAACCAATGGCCCATCTGCCTGAGTTCATGACAGCACAGGTGGATATAAAAGCTTGTCGTAACTACTGAAAAGAGAAAGAGAAGTTCCCCAATGCCCTGGACAAGGTTTCCTCAGAAAAGAGGCCACTAACCTAGTGGGACTAGCCAATCAAACAAAAGGATAAATAAATAAATACTTAAATAAATAAATATTATGCAGAGAGGGGAAATTACAATATATAGGAAAAAAACCTATTAGTACTGAACTTATAGCGATTCTTATTTTCTGCATTGCCATTCAGGTATGCACCTGCACATTGATGTTTTGGGGATGCAACATGCTGTTATTGAAAGTTGTAGACAGCAAACAGTTTTCTATGGTAACACTATGATATACATATGAGCAACATGCATGTGGGAAAATTTCCATCAGCATATCTTCCAACTTCTTGGTATAATAATACTGAACAAACCCAAAATAATAAAGGAATGTACTCAAAAATCAGGGCAGATTATAAATATGCTTTTATAAGTGCAGAAAGTTGCTAGAATAACAGGTTTTGCATTAGCATGGATTTTCTGAAGGATACGAGTCTGAAATTCAAATGCCTATCATTAATTAGTGACTTCAACCCTCAATGATTTATCAGAAATCAACAAATTTTATGATGAAGAGACCAAAAATATGAAACAAAAATCTGTCCCTTCTATGCAATCCTGGAAAGTAGAGAGATATGTGCATCAGTGTTCAGAAATGTAGCCCACAACAATCATTGGAGTGGAAGTATTGTCCTGTGCACAGAGTGGTTTCCAAAGAAAAACTCACAAATGTAGACAGTGAATCCTCACAAATGAAGGCAGCATCATAATATAGAGATACCTTCCATGCAAGTCTTCAACTTCAACAAACAATGTAGCATTATAACCATGCATGTTTACCTATTTATTGTTCTTTTGTTTACCAGGTGGTTGATCTGATTGATTGACCATTTTCAGTATCAACACAGACCTAAGAAGAGATAAAGTATATCAGATGTGATACAAAATAAGTGGACATTCCTTGGTATCAGGTAGCCATACTATTTCTCCATAGATAGCTAATCCCATAACCATAAGCATCTTAGAATTACACAGACATATGTGACATATTGGCTGCATCATTTTACCCTTCAGAACTATATTCGGAACTATATATCACTATTGGAACTCATCAATGCTCAATGTTTCTTAGTTTCAGGGACTGACAACAAACACCACCAGTATCTCACAACCCAATCAAATATATGCACTAGCTCTGTTGGTTTAGAGGATTAACATCCTTACTAGGTTCCAATTAGAGGCCCAATCACCTATAAAAGCTTGCAGAGTAAGGGTAAATTGATAGAAAATGTTTTATGTTGTCACTGTTTTACACTTGTAACAAAATATCTGCTTATTGCAATGTCTGTAATATTATTTTCTTACAATGTTTCTCCAAGCCCTCACTTGAAATGGATTCTACACAGTTGTGACTTTACTTTTCCATCATAAACTAACAAAAATGTTATTCTTTGTTCCATAAGACCCTCAAGCAAATTGAAACTACATCCATGTTATTGTGCCTGGCATTAACCTGCGACTTGGATTAAAAACCTACACAGACCATAAATCAGGCACAAGATAAATTGAAAAAAGAAAATAAAAGAAGAATTGAGGTAGGAGATGATAGAGAGGGAACAATGCAGAAAAGCAAACACTTTTCTGTTTTCCCAAGAAAATGGTGGATTAAACAGGGGATATTAAACAGTTTTGGCACTTAAAATGGATATATATTTGGGAGGCCAGTCTGGAATATCGGGAACTTTTCTGGCAGATTATGCTTGATTCTGAGAGATCAGTGGGGCTCAATGAACATATCAGTATTTTTCCCCTATTGAAGCTTAGGGCAGCTAAATTGTGACTTACCATTTATTATTTATTATTTAATAATGTGCACCTACTTCAAGCCTATAAGTCAGTATTTCTCTACTATATATCCATTAATTTCACATTTTTATGTCTTCTTGAATGCATTTTATTTTTTGGCCACTAGATGGTCATCATCATCATCTTCTTTTGGCTGTTTCCATTAGGGTTCGCCACAGCGGATCATCTGTTTCCATTTCTTCCTGTCCTCTGCATCTTGCTCTGTCACATCAACCACCTGCATATCCTCTCCAACCACATCCATAAACCTTATCTTAGGCCTTCCTCTTTTCTTGTTACCCAGTAGCTTCATCCTTAGTATCTTTTTCCCAATATACTCAGCATCCCTCTTCAGCACATGTCCAAACCAACATAATCGTGCCTCTCTGGCTTTGTCTCCAAACCTTCCAACCTGGGCTGACCCTCTAATATACTTATTCCTAATCCTGTCCACCCTCGTCACACCCAATGCAAATCTTAACATCTTTAACTCTGCAACATTCAGCTCTAACTCCTGCCATTTTGTCAATGCCACTGTCTCCAACCCATATAACATAGCTGGTCTCACTACCCTCTTGTAGACCTTCCCTTTCACTCTTACTGGTACTCGTCTGTCACAAATCACTCCTGACACTCTACTCCACCCACTCCATCCTGCCTGTACTCTCTTCTTCACCTCTCTTCCACACTCGCCATTACTCTGAACTATTGATCCCAAGTATTTAAACTCATCCACCTTCACCACCTCCATTCATTGCATCCTCACCATTCCTCTATCCTCCCTCCCATTCACATACATATATTCTGTGTTAGTTCTGCTGACCTTCATTTCTCTTCTCTCTAGAGCATGTGTCCATCTCTCCAGGGTCTCCTCCACCTCTTCCCTACTCTCACTACAGATCACAATGTCATCTGCAAACATCATAGTCCACAAGGACTCCTGTCTGATCTCATCAGTCAACCTGTCCATCACTTGGTAGCATTTATATATTGTTATATATATATATATATATATAAACTTTTTATATGTATATTTTATATTCACAATATTTATTTTTTTCTAACATGATTAAAAGACTTTGAATGCTTTGGATATGAAAATTTTAGATACTTTAGAGGTTCACTTATTTAACTTGTCTTTTTGGTATGACTTAAATTAATTGTGACTTAAATTAATTGGTACCATTGGATTGGTTCAAAACTTTTTAAATCTGTTTTTTAAGGGAACGTGATGGGTTAACCACTGTTATCTGATGAAGTTTGACTACGTTTGGAAAAAAATGAGTTATCCATTTTGTTGGCATTAATTTCATTAAAATAAAGCCTTCTGGAATAATCGTGCTGTCTCTCTTCTTGTGTGCTTTTGTTTGAATACGGTTTTTGGTTTTACTGGCACACTGTCCTTGGATTTGTGTTAAATAAATAAAGTTTCTTTGCTGGAATAGAAGGGCAGCAAAAGAAGGGGAGTCTTAATATTAAATAAGAAAGTTACCAGAATAAAGACTGAGGAACAAATGAAAAACAGGCAGGGAAGATTTATAGAGATGAAGGTTTTTTGGTGTGGCATGAGAATCACACTGGCTACAGTATATATTCAATAAAAAGCATATATTATGGGAGAAGATATAGCTTTTAATCATGTATTGTGGTGACTGAAGATAAGAACATTAAAGAAAATAAGACAGATATCGCTGGGTGACCAATATATATCACAAAACACCTGTTGGGGATAGAAACTTAGAGACATTTGTGTATGTATTTGGACTCATTTCTGTAATGTAAATAATTCAGAATGAAGTGAAATATTCAAATTTTAGTGAAATATGGTTCTTGGGCAAGATTAGACAGATGTCACATTTCAAAAGTATACTGTAAGATGGTGTGAACCATGAAAACACATATAATCATAGTGTCAGACCATGTACCTATACAAGTTAAATATTGTAAGCAACTAAAAGTCTGTTGTGGCAAACACTAATAATTTTCAGTATACATTTTGAAAAGAAATCTGTTCAGAGACTGGATACATCAAACTTTAAGTTACATTTTATTAGATTTGAATCTAAGCAGTAAATCATTTGCAAAGGATTTGAATAATTGGAAATTAAAGATTAGACATGATGACAATGAAAACAAGCTAGGTATGGAATAACAGTCATTATAGGTATTTGGAAAACTTAAAAATAAGAGTTTTACAGAAGAAAAAATAGTCAAACACAGCATGTTGAAAAGTAATTGAAACAAGCTATAATGTCTATGAAACAATACTTAGAAAATATAATTAAGCATTGAGCAATGATTTTAAAACAAATATTTTTTGACAATAACAAAAGAGCAACCAGATTGTTTGCTTTAAATTGTTGAAAGGGTGATAACTAAAATAAGGAATTATTTTAATGGTAGGATAGAAGTGACCCAGGAAAATTGTGAATGTAATGGTAAATTATTACAGTACACTATATAGGCAAGATGTAGACACTGAGAATAATCCTCAGAAAATAGTAACATATTTCATACAATTACAACTTCTTCAGCTAACAGAAGTAAAAGAAGGCAATAATATCATAAATAACTGGAACTTACATTAATGAAGCAATGAGAAACCAAAATACAGGGAAATCTCTGGAAAACATGGAATTCCAATAAAAGTATGGATGAAAAGGGAGCATTAAATAATAAACATGTGGATAGTACTTTCTAACAATATTCCTCTGTGTGGGAATGTGCCCTTGACTTGGAATGAAACACCAGTTGTAGTTATACTGAATGAGGGGAAAGAGTCTTACTTCCCCATATCTATTCTGGATTATGACTATATAGTTACTTATGATGATTTTAGCAAAAAGATTGCCCAAATATATTACCGATAATAATGGACATGAATCAATGTGGGTCTATAGAAGAAAGTTAAGTATCTGACAACATTAACAGAACCATTATGACTCAGGAGGATGCATTGGAAAATAATAATTTTACTAATGTTGATAGGTTTGGAGGCCAAAAAGCATTTAACAGGGTGAATTGAGAATTTATGAAGATACATTTTAGGTATTTGGGTTTCTACAACATGGACAACAGTAATATTTAATACCTAAAGAGGAAGGGTGAAGTGGGGTGGTGAGCTGTCCAAAGGACTTAGTCTTACTAGAGGATCTAAGAAGTGGTATCCACTTTCACCATTGCTATTTGCTTTTTTTAGAACAATTATCCAGAGACATACAATATTCTAATTTAATTGGATAGAAATGAAATGCTAACAACAGAATAGCTATTTATGTGGATGACAGAATTCTATATATTCTCAATCTAGAACATGATAGCAAAATTATATTTGATAAACTGAAATATTTTACTAGTATAGCAGGATATAAAGTAAATGAAGCAAATGCAAACACTATAGTAATGCATTCTGCTCCAACACATGATTTTGTGTGGAGCTTCCCATTTTTGTGGGGTCATGAGAATCTGGTTGAAACTGGATGATGAAAAAAAATCTAAAGAAATGTAGGAAGAAATTACTCAAAAGATTATAATTAAGATAAGGCAATGGATTTTTATTTATAGGTATGTATGATAAAATACAAGTGATTAAGATGCTTTTAGTCCTGCTAGTTCTTTATGTTGCTCAGGCTTATATGTATCAAACCAGTGATCAGATATAGAACAATATGAAAAAAGAAATTAAACAATTTACATGGGAATAACGAAAAACAAAGAATAAAATGAGAGCTTTCAGCTGTCAAACAACTAGTGAGAGGATATTTATTTCAAGTGTTTTAAGTCCTAAAACCAACTCCTCCAAAATATTAGCATATTTTGCATCAAATCATAATGCTCTTCTTTTTAAATCAACAATGAGCACTAAAACTACTAATATGCTGTCGAACTAATTTAAATAATAATTAATGTATTGCATTGGTATAATAAAACAAATGTTAAAATATGACATTTTATTTCAGAACCCATAGATATTATGAAATTTACTAGACAATGATGTCCTTTGTCATCTTTGCTTTTTGTTTTAATAGTAGAGCCTTTAGCCAACATTATAAGAAACAACCAACAAGTAAAATGTTTTGAAACAAATACATATCGCTTAAAATGATGTTGTTTGTCAATAATATTTTATTAACACTTTTGGATACAGTGACTTCATTTAAATGTGTTCAAAATATAATAGCTAAATTTAGAGATATATCCAGTTTGGGTGGCCACGGTGGTGCAGTGGTTAGCATTGCCACCTCACAGCAAGAGGTTTTCCGGTTCAATCCTCGGCTGGGGTGCCTTCTGTGCGAAGTTTGCATGTCCTCTCTGTGGTCATGTGGGTTTCCTCCGGGTGCTCCAGTTTCCTCTCACATCCCAAAGACATGCTGCAGGTGGATTGGACACTTTAAATTGGCCCTAGGTGTGAGTGCATGTGTGTGTGTGCCTTCTGCAGAAGGTTGGGTGCCGGGCTGGCAACTCGACACTGTAAAACTCCACTGCCAATCATAAGCGGACAGGTGATCCGCTGTGGCGACCCCTAACCGGAAAAAGCCGAAAGAAGAAGAAGGGATATATCCAGTTTGAACTTTAATATTGACAAAACAAATGCATGATTCTGACTTATAAAAAGAATTATAAATAAAACTTAATGAAGGGTATAATATAAATACTGAAAAGGAAGTATGTTATTTAGGAATAAAATTAAAAAAAAAACGTTGTTGATCCAATAACTGAAGCAAATTTAGATATTTGAAAATCTCAATAAAGCCATTACTTAACTGAATAAAACATTTTTATATTCAAAGCTAGAATGGGATTGATTAAAGTCAATATTTTACTTAAAAAGCAGCTCTGTTACCTAATAAGTTAATATTAAAAAGCATGGAAAGAACATGTGCAACTTTATTATAGCATCCTGATAACCACAGGATAGCTTACAAAAATAATATTAGAGAGTAAAATAACATTAGTTTTGGATTTCCTGGTATCGAAATGTGTGGAATAGTTACTAGTCTTTAAATTATTGTATGCTGGTTAAACAATGAGCATAATCCAAAATATCTAAATTAAATAAAGATTTCAGAGATAATAGATTCTAATTAATAATCTCAAATTATTGTCAAAACAATATTATTTATTTAAGTCTGAGTATATAAGCAATTTATTAAAATATTAAAAAAAAAAAAAAAATATATATATATATATATATATATATATATATATATATATATACACACACTCTAACTTTATTTTTTATTACAGTACAGCCCTTTGTATAAACACAGGCTTACTGGAAACTGCCAATGAATATAAAATATTAAACTTTAAAGGGGGGTGGTATAATTGTATATCACAGACCAAAGTTAAAACTATTAAAAACATAATATAAAATTTCAGCATTTCAGTATTTGTAGCATGGATTGTCTTAGGTTACAAGAAGTAAGACAGTACATTATAAAAGGTTTTAGTGATGCTTTATTAATATCCAAAACATTTGGATTTTATCAATAAGATATCATATTTTGGAAGCACACTATCATCATCAATCATCAACTCCTTGTTTTCCTATTTTCTACAATGGGGTTGGGTGCCATATCAACTGTAACCATCTCTCGATATTCAATGCAATTCTCCTACCTTCTTCAACATTCATGCCTAACTGTCACAGGCCTTTTCTCAAACAATCCATCCACCTCTTTGCTAGATTCCCTCATTTCTTCTTGCTTTCTTCCTGTCTGTCCTAAATCTTCTTTATCCCGTTGTCTTCTGTCTTTCTGCACATGTGCCCAAGCCACTGTAATCTGTTCTCCTTGACCTTTTTTGCAATTGTAGCTACTTTGGCATTGTGTGCATCCTAACACCCTTCTCAGGCACTTCATCTTTATCACCTGCAGCTTTCTCAGCTGCTCTGCCTTTACTTCCCAGGTTTCTGTACCACACAGTTAGGATTCTTCTGTCATAAACTACCCCTCTGATTCTAGCCTTGGACTCCTCATTCAGAATTCCTTTCTCTTCAACCACCTCTCCTAGATACTTGAAACTGTTATCCTATTCCATTATCTTTCCTTCCATCTCATTTATCTGCGTCTTCTAATTTCCCTCATTTGCTGCTATTGCAAATGTCTTATCTGTACTCAATTTCAACACATGCATTCGGTTTTTGCATTCCATTTCCCTATTATTTGCTGAAGTTCTTGCTTGTAATGCCACATCATCTGCGTATAGCAACTTTGTTGATCTGGCCCCTCCAACCCATTTGTTAATGTAGTCCAATGCCAGAATGAGCAGCGGTGGGCTCAGAGCTGAACCCTGATGCACCGCACTCCTACTAGCAACTTCTCTGTGAGATTGAACACTATTTGTATTTGAGTCACTGGGTCCCACTAGATAACCTGCACTAATTCTAAAAGTGTTTCTGGGACTTTGAACCACTGCAAGACTGTCCAAATCAGCTTTTTAATGGACCTTGTCATATGCTTTCTCCAAGTCTAGGAATGCCCAGTTGGAATCTTTCTTCATCTCTAGCATCTTCTCAACTACTTTCCATATCGCAAACATTGGGTGTTGTGCTGCATCCTGATATGAATCCAAACTGCTCATCTCCCATCTTGCTATCTTTATTTTTCTGTCTTTGTCGTGCAACCTGATAGAATTTCTTTGTGCCAACTACTGGGTCACTTTCCAGAAGTTGGTTGAGTGCCTCTAATGCTTTGTTCTTTACTATTACAACTCCTCTCTTAGTCTTTTTGTTAGCAAGCCAGTATTCCTTCCTAGCCTGGTCTGTTTTCTCTATCCCCACCTTTTTCCTGCATTCCATCTTTCTGTTGATGACTCCACTACCAGCTTTCCTTATGCACCTTATTTAAATACTAAACTTGGTCTCAGGCCAGTTGGCATAATGGTCAAGATCTTTGCCTCTCATGAAGAAGGCACAAGGTTCAATCCTGACCTCCAGCAAATGCCTGAATGAAGTTTATATAGTCTCTTTGTGTTTCTGTGGGGTTTCTCCCACCTCCCAAAAATATGCTGAGTGTTTCCATCTCAAACTCAACCAAGAATGGAGTAATGGGTAGCAGCACAAACTCTAGATGGAGACCAATAGGGAGAGGAGTTGTACAGATCAACCACTTTGGGCATCTACTATGGTGCACAGTATCCTCATGATAGGAGAGTTTGGACTACAGACCATATCAGGGCTAGCCACTCAATGGTGTAAAATATGAATCTAGGTAATTCAGTCATGTTGACTAATGTCAAATGGGCATGGGTAGTTGCCAGTGAAAAGGTGGTGGAAGACCCTACCTACTACAACCTACATGAGAGACCCATGCTAATGGAGGGAGGGGTGTATGTGCCTCTGTTGACCATCGTGTGCTCACTATGAAGCCTCAAAACTCAGGCCGGTATGCAGTTGCCCATCTTGGGTTACCTGGGATAGCTTGGTTGGTGAAAAGTTGGAAGTAAAACCAATCATCTTGCCAAACATGAACTAAGAATTGTTGCACTTGTGGGATCACTGACAAGATGGAGCTTGTAATTAGATCACATGATGGTAAGAAGGAAGCAGGATATCTTATGCATCCAGAAGACAAGGTGGAAGAGCAGTGCAGCAAAGCCACTTGGCTTAGGATCCACAGTCTACTGCTCAGGAGGAGGACAGATTAGAAGTGGTGTAGGAATTATAGTGAGGGAGAGATGTCATTAGAATTAGTGACAGACTCATGGCAATCAGACTCCAGTGTAATGATAGGGCAGTATTCATAATCTCAGCTTATGCCCCACAGCATAGGCTGAGATGACATAGGGTTGTGATAATGAGGATGAGTACATTCAGACAGCAGTTGCAGGACTTACTAGATAAAGCAGGAAAATGAATTGGTGTTGATAATGTGTGACCTAAATACACATATTGGAACAGACAGAATAGGATATGAGGACAGTCTGCGTTGATGTGGGTAGGACAACAGGAATAAAGAAGGATAGGCCATTCTCAGTGGCGGCTGGTGACTTCAAATTAAAGGAGGGTTGCAGGAGACAGATGAATGGGTAGGGCCAATGGGACGGGGTGTGGTCAGCTAGAAAGGGGTGGAGCTATGCTCAAAACCACAACTGGAACTTTAATTAAATACGCTGCCCTGGGTGCCAAACAGTCATTACGAGAGTCCAATCAAGACAAAATGAAGTGTAGAAGAAAAAAAATATTTCAATGCATTGGCTACATGACAACTTACTTAATATCCAGATGGAAACAGGTTGTGAGGCATGAAAAAATAAATTATTTTTTAAATACATTACTGGAATGCCAGTCAAAATCAAGTATAAAAAAAAAGCAGCACTTAATTCAAACCACTACTCCTTGCACTGTAGTTCTAATTATAATTTATATTCAGCTTTATAAAATTACCAAGTAACATGCTGAAAGTAGATCTCTGTGATACCCCACTTGTAAAAATGTTTCTTATCCAAAAGACCTGCTGCCTGACACAACTATCTACTTGTTTCATGGGGAAGACATGATCAAAGTAAAAAATGAACAGCAAACAAGAAACAAGCTCAAGATAAATTGCTTAACGATTTCCTGCACAAGTTATGGACCACACATGATAGACTGGCATTCTGTTTAGTTTACGGGTAAAGCCTGCAAAGATGACTGCAAGTCTCCAACAAAAGATGACTGCAAGTCTCCAACAAATGTAATGAGCTTCTGAAAATACTGTAATCCTGTCCTTTTATTAAAAATACTGTCATATGCATTTCAATACCCAAGGCTTATACATTATCTAGTTATGTAAATATTCTCTGCATGGCAACAACAAAAAGGCTTTCAATGCTGGTAATTCTTTAACAGTATGCTTATCAAAGCTTACTTGCATCTTACAATCTCCGACAAGCTTACCTGATGGTCATTAAATCATTGCTACTTAAACAGAGCAACAGGGCACTGACAGCATGCATTTCCTGAATAATAAGAAGCATAAATCAACAGTATAAAAATATGACAGAAAACCAGAACATTCTGCAAAATCAAGGAAAGATGAAAAGCCACGGTCGTGCTTGTGGTCTACCTTCGATAGGGGAATACTCTGCACACTTAGACTGCATAACTGCTCCTTGCCTTCCTTGGACACATCCAGAGCCACTATAATGGGGAGTGGGGTGCAACAAGTATGTCACAATTTGAAATGTCTCTGGCTGACGGTGATGGCTCTGACACTCATACCTCTTAAATTCAGAGCAAGAAATCTAGGCAAAGCCATACAATGAACCAGAAGTGGAACACAGGCCCAAAAATAATGACAATTTTTAAATATTGCTCTTATTAACTTAGATAATAGAACAGTAGTAGGTCTTGCATTAGTACGAATTTTCTGAAGGGTATGAAATCTGAAACTCAAATGTCTGCCATTATTTTCTAACTTCAATCTTTAATGACTTGCCACTAATTTGCCAGAAAACCACAATTTTATGAAAAACAGACCAAAAATGTGATGCAAAAATATAAAGTTGCCACACTATACAGCTGGGAAGTAAGAGCATCTACATGCATTTCTGAAATAAAAGTAATCTATAACTCTGATCATTACAGTTATATATAATGGTAAACCCTCCACATTTTCTTCCAAAATTGTCATTTTGAGGAGGGGTTATTAGAGGAGAGCAACATTTTGAGCCAAAATTGGGGACAATTGAGAGGTTTGGATAGTCCTAATTCTACAAAATGATTTGCACGTACCTCTCAACCTCTTAATGCAGGAAATCTAGACAAGGCCAAATATATTGGGGGAACATACAAACACTACTAAAAATTGCTCTTGTATAAACTTAAGACAGTTGATAGAATAACAGGTCTTGCATTAGCATGCATTTTTCTGAAGGTTATGACGTCTGAAACTCAATGTCTGTCATTTAGTGACTTCATTTCTAAATGATTTGCTAGAAAACCACAAATTTTATGAGGAACAAACTAAAAATAAGAAGCAAATATCTATTAATTCTGCAAAAATATGGACAACTAAGAGGTACAGTTCAACCGGGGCTGTCTGAGTTTGCTACCCTCCCCCTCACAAAATCATGGTTGAATGGAACCTTCCCCCTGCAGCCATTCCAATGTCCCATTCCTTGGTTATTTTGCCCCATTTACCATAAACACTGTAATGTGCATACTGCTTTACTTCTGTGATGATTTAGATTTCATTTGAAAGTTTTATTTTGCATTTTACAGCACAAACCCAAATAGATATCTTTTAAACAAAGCAATGCAGTCTCACAATGAAAATAGACTTAGCATTAAAACTTATCTGCCTTTGAAACTCACATGCATTGAAACAGCATTGAAACCCACATTCAAAGAAAATACATTTTGCCAGTGGCAGATAAAGATTAACTTTGGGCTGTTTTCAAAATCATAGGCCCCTTGAACATGAAACATACACAAGCTCTTCGATACACCTTCCTGACTGTATTACATTATATTCCTTGTACAATACAGTACAGTTGTTAGAGGGCATTTTAAATTTATTGTTTTGAACATTTTTCCAGTAAACAATGAAACAAAATGCATGCACCAATGACAAAACTGCCCAATTCAGAACATTTCCATCATAAAAAGTCTACTCGACCTTCTATAGTCCACCAGTATCAGTAAATATGCACAATCTCAGAAGTAGTGAAATCCACATTAAAGAAATTTGTAACTAATAAAGAGGTTGCTGCTAGCAAACAATTTTATATGTCATTGTTTCATCTACAAATAAAGTGCCTATTGCCCTTGAGAAATAAATTGCCTGTATTGCATGCATTAAAAAAATGATAAGCTAGTAATACCGCAATAGGGAATGGATGGCAAACTGATAACAGGTTCATAGTTACTAGATATCTTGGCCAAAAAGGACTGCAGCATCCACCCCCTTTACAACACAGTACAGTATCAGCAATGAATCTACCTACTGTGGGAGTAGAATCCACAGCCTTCTGCATCTAAAGCAAGTACACTACCTGCTGTGCTATTAACAATACAAGCAGACTTAGCATAAGCAGCACTAAACTTTTGTTCCCCTGCAGCTTTCAGCTCCTTGTAAAATCTACTCGACACTCAGCTGTATCTCTGAACTTTGCAGCACAAGAAATCTGGAAAAAGCCAAAATTTATTGGGGGGGGGGGCAACAAAAGGCCAAACACCAGGGACACATTTTAAACATTGCTTGTATAATGTTGGAAAGTTGCTAGAATAAAATGCTGTGTTACCACCATACATTTCACTGCCACATCTTGAACCCAGGAGACCCTGTGCAAAACAGTCAGAGAAACATACCACTATGCCAAATCAGCCGAAACAGAGAAAGACAAACTTTAATGATTACCATTTAGTGAATTCAGTTCTCACCATAGCCATCAACCTCTTAGCAAAAAACACCTAAAAAGCCAATAATGTGGGAATACAGCTGCTAAACATATTCAGTGAATTCAGTTCTCACCATAGCTCTCAACCACTTAGCAAAAACATGTGGACAAAGCCAGTAATGGGGGAATACAGCTCCTAAACATTCAGCGAATTCAGTTCTCACCATAGCTAGAATAAAAGATTGTTTTACCATGTACTTTCTGTAGAATATGAAGTCTGAAATTCAAATGCCTGTTATTTTTAAACATTTGTTAACCAGAAAACTAGTCTGACTTGGAACAAAACAAAGCCATTTTTCAGCAGAGCAGGGAGAAACACTCCAGAAGCATCTTTGTAAGGGATGGGAGGACATGCAGACTCCACACAGAAGGCACCCCAGCCAAGAATCAAACCAGAAAATGTGCAGCTGTCAGGCAACAATGCTGCCAGTGCACCACTGCACTACAAACCTTTGCAAGGAGAACTGACGATACAGAAACCACCGATTTTATGAGGAACCGAACAAATATGAGGCAAAAATCTACAGTTTTTTTACAAATAGTGGTGGGTAGGGAATTCAGGTCCTTGCCACTTACATCCAAGGTACAGGGTTCAAGCCTGTGTATCTCTACATAGACACACACACACCTCCTGATTGAAGCAGCAAAAAACAGCCTTACCTGTCTCCTGATTGGTCCTGTGTTCCCTGTGAGAGCTTTGATTGGTCCTGTCTGCAGATCAAGCAGTCCAGAGCTCCTCTGTTCTGTGCAGGTGTCTACTGCACAGATTCCTGGGAATCTGCGGGGCAGTCTGAGTGTGTCTGTGCATGCGCCGAAGTCCTGTACTTGTAAAACAATTTTTTTTTTAATTTTATGTTTCACAATTTTTATTTAATTTGTTTCTAGGTGGGAGGGCTGCAGTCCAATAGCACATGCAACTCCTGGCCATTCTAGACTTTTCTCTTTGGAAAATGTGGTGGTCAACACATGGTTTAGCAAGAAAGACAGTAACAAGATCACATACAAGAGTGGACAACATGCAACTCAGATAGACTTCCTCCTAGTAAGAAAAGGGTATGGGGGGGTAGAATCACCAATTGTAAAGTCATCCATAGTGAAAAAGTTGGCTCGCAGAATAAACTACTGTTCATCACAATCAGATGCAAGCAGTGGTCAGAGAAAGCTCCAAGGTCAACAGAGACCATGCTGAAGACCTGGAAGTTAGCTGGAGAGAAAGCACAACAGTTCAAGTAATTACTCAGGGAACTAGCATCTCAAGAAGATGAGGAAGTAGGTGGAGTTGAGGAAGAATGTCAGTGACTCAAAACAATATGTGTGAGAACTACAGAACAGATATGCAGCTGAGCCAAGTATGGAAATAAAGTACATTTGGAAGCACAAATAAATATGCATTATCAAATCAATATAAAATAATAAGAGACAGAATATGTACACTAAATGTAAATATTGGGTACATATATTTAAATATGAAGAAAATTCTATACTTATGTTAAAATCCATAAAATATCCCAGTGTAATTCCTGTTTTGGAGCATTTTATACTTCAGCATTAACAAAGATCAATACCGATTTGGACTGTTAGCTTTTGTCAGGAAAGTAATAACAAGAAACTAGATGAAGGAAGGAGAGTTGATATTTACAGAATTTTTATCATTAGTCAGACAGATTCATGATAAAAAAATTTCCATAATAAAATTTAAACACTCAAAAAAGAGATAATGTTTACATTCTGACCAAAAGCCTCACCAGTCTTAGATGTATCTGATAATGATGATTCATTAAATGAATGAAAATTATAGACAGTTAATAGTAAATTGTTTTTTATAATACTTAAGAAATTGTATTACTGGATTAATGATTGAATATTAATAGAAAACATACTGTAAATAGTTAAGTTGTATTTCACCATTTACATTAAGCAGAAGAAATAAATCATTAAATATCATTAAATATCAATGGAGAATATCTGCATAGTAAAAATCATTACATTTTCTTTAGCTCTTTATATTAAGTAGAAGAAATAGTTACATAATTAAATATTAGTGGAGAGCATGTATATGGTGTACATAGTTTTCTTTTAAGTTTTTGTGAAAATATAGCTGAGATTTAAAATCTCATTTTGCATCAATGCTGTACTTTCAATATGCATTTGAATAGCTACTGAATATTTATTTATTTTATTTTATTTTACATTTGTTGACCGGGCTAGTCTAGTCCATTTTCAGTAGAGGCCCAGGGAGAAAAGCTCCAAGAAACATAAAAATATCAATTAATATAGAAGTTATGACAGATCGATATAAAAAAGACAATTCTTACAAGTACATAAGTTATATATATATATATATATATATATATATATATATATATATATATATATATATATTTTAGTACAAATTATAATACTCGGAGTGATTAATAACATAAGCCTTAATTCCGTAGAGGGTAATGTATAAGAGAGGGTGTATTATACATATATACATAAGTTTTAGATGCAATAACATAGTAAATTGAAACATTAAGGGAAGATTGTGAAGGATGTGGGGTGAAAATTAGTAAAAGGAAAAAGTTAGTCGGGTTAGTACAGGAGCATAGCCAGTGTTTGTTGAGAAATAGTTTTAGATTCCTTTCGAAAAGTGAGAGAGAAGTCTGAGAGGTGAGTTCAGAGGGTATTTGGTTCCATAGTTTACCAACAGAGTTAGAGAACAAGGAGTCACCTGTTGAGTTGTTAGATTTGGTTGTATTGATCAGCAGTTTATTTGAGGAGCGTAGAGTCTTGAGATTATTGTAAGGGGTAATGAGGCTAGACAGTATTGGAGTGTTGTGGGTTGATACAGGGTCTTGTGGGTTATTGTAAGATGGTGAAATTGGAGCTGGTTAAGAAATTCTAGCCAGTCTAGTTGTTTTAGATTCAAACAGTGATGGGTTCTGAAAGGAGAGCCTGTAGCAAATCTAGCAATATTATTATAGGATGTTGCTAGTTTGTTGAGGTTGTTTTTGGAGAGATTGGTGTATATAGGAGAAGCATAGAGTAGAGTGGAGATTAAGTGAGTTCTAGCTATAGCGGTCTTGGCTACTGGTGTAAGAAAGGGTTTGACTCTTTAAAGGGATCCTAGTTTTTTGTTAACTAATTTTATTGTGGTGTTTATGTGAGTATCAAAGCTGAGGTTGTTGTCGATTGTTATTCCTAAGAGTTTAGTGGTTGGGTCAGGAGAAATAAGAGTACCGTTGTTGGATGTGAGAGTGAAATGTAAGGGGGTGGACTTTTGGGTGGGTGTAAAGAGTAAGAATTTAGTTTTTTGGGGGTTTAACAGGAGGCAGTGGTGTGAGAACCACTGTTTGACATTATTGAAAGCTTTTTGGGTAAGAGACTGAAGTTCAGATTAAGAAGTGGCAGAACAAATTATAGTAGAGTCATCTACATATTGAATGCAGTTGGTGTGTGGAATAGCTGTTTGAAGATCATTAATATAAATGGAAAATAGGAGTGGGCCTAATATGGAGCCCTGTGGGACACCGAGGGAGATAGGAAGGTGATTAGATAGTTTATTTTGCCAGAGTACAGCCTGCTGTCAGTTTTCTAGGTAGGATGTGAACCAATTCATAGATAGAGGATCAAGTGAAAGTGAATTAAGTATGTGTAGAAGGAGTTGGTGGATGACCATGTCAAAAGCCTTAGATAAATCAATGAAGACTGCAGAGGAAAGAATATTTTTGTTGCGTTTTTTGTTAATACAGTTTGTGAAGGATAGCAGGGCTGTGGTGGTACTGTGATAAGGTCTGAATCCATGTTGACAGTTGGCAAGTAGGTTATTATGGAGTAGGTGGTTAAGTAGTTGTTTATGGATGCATTTTTCCATTATATTTGCTAGGGGGATAGTAAAGCTATGGGGCAAAAGTTAGAGAAGTCATTTGCGTTCCCCCTTTTATGCAGTGGGATGATATGAGAAATTTTCCAGATAGATGGGATAGTTCCTTCACTTATGGTTCTATTTATCAGAATGAAAATGGGATAAGCAATGGCTTTAGCTCCTTTTTGCAGGACTTCTGCTGGGAGTTTGTCAGCTGAAGGG
The DNA here is from genome assembly GCF_019279795.1 of Protopterus annectens. Lineage (NCBI taxonomy): Eukaryota > Metazoa > Chordata > Ceratodontiformes > Protopteridae > Protopterus > Protopterus annectens. The sequence goes on from NC_056729.1 coordinate 1,005,467,756, forward strand.
GTAGTTGGTTTTAATTTTTGGAGAAGGGAGCAGATAAAGGAAGTAGACACAGGTTGTATATAAAATGATGGGGGTGGGTTTGTAGTAGAAGTAGTCAGATTAGAGGTGTCAGGAGATAGATGGTTAGCAAGAGTTTGTATAGTGTCTGTGAAGAAAGAATTGAAGGCATTAGCTGTTTGTGTGGGATTTTCTGGGTTAGATCCTTGTGGGTTGGGTGTGATAGATTGGCCTGGGTAAGAAGTTTGTTAATGCTAGTCCCAAATTTTTGTGGTTCTTTGCGGGAAAATTGCTGTAATTGGAGGTAAAAGTTCTCTTTGTCTTGCAGGATGGCGTTTTTTGTACTATTTCTATGTTGCCTAAAGGTTTGGTGATCTGTAGGATTCTTAGTAGTACACCATTTTGCCCAGGATTTGTTTCTGAGAAGGATTTTTTCCCTAGTATTTTTAGAGAGCCATGGGGCTGGTTTAGCTTTATTTCTAGTAGACCGTATTGGGGCGTGGTGGTCCAGGATGGTTAAGAATGTGGAATTGAAGTATTCTACTGCTTCATTTAGGGGGAGATATTTTAATGGTGACCAATTACATTGTTTGAGTTCTGTTTGGAAAAGTTCTGGGTTAAAGTACTTTTTGGTGCGTACTGTTCTGAAAGTGTTAGGGAAAGTTAGGTTGGTTTTATGTCTAATAATATAAGTAAGTGAATGGTCACTTAGGTCATCTGGAAGGGTTCCTGCTGTATAGGTTTGATGAGGACTATTAGTAAGAATCCAGTCCAAGGTACTTTCTTTGTTATTGAGTCTATTTGTTCTGGTAGGGGAGTTAATAGTTTGTGAGAAGTCATAAAGGTTAATATGGGTGGTGGGGTTTGTATTACTACAGGAATTCCAATTGATATTAAAGTCTCCTAGGACTATGGTTTCTTGTGGGAGATTAATAGAAAGCCACTTAAGGATATACTCGAGTGCACTAATGTTATTTCCTGGGGGAATATATATACAAATAATATTTACGGCTTTACGTGTGTTTACTTGAAATTTGGAGATAATTATTTCAGCATTATTGTCCAAAAGTGGGTTAAGATTAATAGTGCTAACTTGTAGCTCTGCTTTATAGAGGATTGCTACCCCTCCTCCCTTTTTGGCTGTGCGGTCTAGTCTAATAATATTGTAACTGGCTGGGGTGATTTCATTGTCTTTAATGGTAGGTTTTAGCTATGTTTCAGATAAACATAGGATATCATATGTGATTTGTTTTATCACAGTTGTTAGAAAAATATGTATTAGTAATATGCATGCTTAGTGCATCGAGGTTTAAAAGGGTTAATACATGTATTCTGTTCACACTGCATGAATCTGCACAGCTATTAGAAACTTAACAAGAAGCATTCTATTTTCTGCTAATGTCAGCAAATAACAAGAAGTGTTTCGTTTCTACTAGTGTCATGAGACTTAACAAAGAGTTATTGATTTTCTGCTTATGCCATGAGAAAGTACAAAGCTGTTAGAAGCTTTGATAAGGAGCACAATGGATGCATGAAAGTATAAACCATAGTCAGCATTACTTGTACCTAAGCTAGAAATGTACCTTGAATCTAGGCAAAATGTAACACATATATCAGAACTGCACAACTGAAGAATTGAAAATTTGTGGTGGGCTAAAATAAGCCCCAAGGCCAGGTTGTTTTTCTCAAATGTTTTGTAAATCAGCAGTTATTCTCAACTAGTCACCAATTAGTCTAGTAACATTTTCTGTAGAACAATACAGAAAGCTGTGTCTAACTACATCAGCAATAGAAGTAACATTTCTGTGTAACATGGAAAGAACTGTATAAAAATGCCATACTAATTATTAATGTCCAGACAAACCATTCTGCCAGCATGCTTTGTCCCCTTGCTGCAAGTTAATAAAGGGTGCCTTACTTGAACCTTACGTGAACTGGTCTTTGAAGTTTTTTCCTTTGACAGCAGTTAATAAAAATATTTGAAAATATAGGACAAAAGGAGTCAGAAAACATTGCCAAGTAACTGACATAGTGTATGCAGTATATGTTATATAGGAAAATAGAAGGACAGATCAAATGACTGAGTTGATATTTTGTAGTTTGATGTCTCTGAGGGTGATTAAACATTTGGAGTTTTAATTATGTCTTCATGCTACAATGCACGCTTCCACAACATTACTTCAGGAAAAATAAGTAAAATCATATCTAGAAGAAAACAGGTCCTGTGCAAGTTTCAGGTCTTCCTGCAAAGATTATATGAGGCCCTGCAAACTGCAAATTCAGTAAATCAAGAACTATATAACAGGCTTTTCATTTTATATATTTGCTGTCTGAGGAGATCAGTCAGATTTCTGTCCCTTTTATTACAGATGAGACACAATTTTTAATATCACATTTTAAAAAAGAAAAGGTCCACAGCTGTAATGACCTACTAATAGGGAAGATCATACAGATTTATCAGTAAGTCATGCTTAATGAGAGATTTTGCTTAGTATATAGATTTATCAGGCTTTGTCAAACAATATAATACATTGGCTTCTCAGTTTTTGGTTTGGGGATTGAACTGGAACTCGTAAATGTAATCCTTTGATAGCCAATGTGGCCATCATTGTACAAGGTGGAAAATCTACCCACTTACTCCATAGGCTGCATAGATAGGCTTTATATCCTCAAGCAGTCTGTCTGCCTAATAAGAAGCCATGAGTGATATGAAGATGGCCCAGTAAAAATTTGTCAGCAATGAACCATAAGCAATTAGCATTAGAAGCATATGGCAATAATAACAGTATTGAATGTAGCATACCACAAACAGAGCTTCTTCATGGCCAATTGCATAACTGAACTCAGATTACATTTTTGTGGCTATATGGGTGTTTGTATTGGAAACCAATTAGGGTTTATAAACAGCAGACACTCATCTGATGTATTGATAGAGATCTGCTATTGCAGGGTAACTATAAAAGGAAAAATGCCTCCATAATCCAAGTTTTAACAGTCCAAGGCTACTGAATAAGTTTGCTAAATGGAGAGTTTCAGGCTATTCAACTAGTGAGTTAAATAGCTATGATCCAACAAGAGAATTAAGTGGCTGACAATTCTCATGTCATATCTGTTTTTAAGTTAATTTTAATAGTCTAAATCTGTGTTAGCAGTTTTTGTTTTGCCTTTTTTGTACTAAGCTTATAGTTTAGATCTGTGTTAGCTGTTTTAACAAAATAGTTATTTTAAATTAATGCCTTTGTGACTTCTGACATGGAAGAATCTGGATAAAGTGTAAGTTCTTTAAGTCTTTACTTAGCTATTCCAGTAAATAACTGCAGTAGTTTGTCTTTTAAGTGGTCTAACCTTTGTAATTAAATCCTGACTGTGTTTTTGTGTCAGAATTTGAAAGCCTTGGTTAATTATTTAAGTGATTTGTGCTTTTTAGCAAGGGCAGAATTGTGTGAGGTCCAAGAGCTTTTTAGTCAGGCTTTCCACTTTATTTACACCTAGGAGACCCAGGCTATTCAACAAGAAAACTAAGGGGATGGTGGTTAAAATCATCAAAATTTTAACCATCTATATCAGTTTTAGCTGTTTCTTTCTTTCTTTATGTCTTAATAGTTTGCATTTGTTTTAGCTGTTTTTAATCATAAAGTTATTTTAAGCCAGTGTTTTTTTTTTGTTTCAAGCTCTGTTGCTTTTGTGCAAAGTGTTGTAATCTTTAAGCCATTATTCAGTAATTCCAGAAATTACTGCACTGCTTTTGCATTTTAAGTGGTATAACTTTTGAAATTAAATTATGCTTGTCTTTTTATCAGAGAAATTGAGAACCAGGCTGATTTGCATAAGTTCTGATTGCTTCCAGTTAAGAGCATAGAACTTTTAATCAGGCTCTCTACTTCTGTTTGTGCCAGTCCCAGGCTATTCAACAAGATAGCTTAAGTAGCTGAAAACAATTCCAACTGCGCAATCCTGTTGTTAAGCTCTTAAACCCAGTGTCTCACATGTTGTCAACCTCTTATATTAATTTGACTTAAACAAAAAAATGTCCTCCTTTTCCTCTTTCATTGGCTGTTGTCATTAAGCACAGGACTAGTGGCCAAACTTAACTTTACCTCATTTAGTTCACATAACAGCTCTTTATAAACCTTCAATAAGAAAATCTGCATAGTTACTTTCCTGAATAGCATAGGTCATTAACTACTTTAGAATAATCCTAAGTAATTGTCAGCATCTTTGTACCAATATCTTCCTTGTTTACCTTCTGTTGCCAGTATACCAACACTTAATTCACACAAGTTTATTATACTTTGATGTCTTGGCCAAAGCCTTCAAGGAGTAAAACACTACAAGAAATGCTTGCTTTAACAATTCTTAGCAATTAACACTTAATTACATTTAAATACACAGCCTCCAATTACACTCCTCATTTAACCCCCTCTGGGATAAAGTATCACATTTAAAAATACAAATTGATTCTGTACATAACAATTGTTCTTTTATTTTTTAACACTTTTTTATTAATTTTCACAAAATGCAATACATTTCTACATCATTTAAATGATTTAAGATAAAACAGAACTATATACAGCAGAGCTATATACAATGCCCATAACATTTGCATACTTTCATTGGTATAATTACATTTTGTCTTATAACTTTTTAAGCTTCATCCAAGATGTGTTACTTTTGTCATTCTTGAAGCAAGAGTTAGTAGTTCTCTGTTACATACAGCTCTGGCCAGTAAAATAAACTCAGTAAATGAAAGGATGTTTTTACTTTTCCAATTTGATGTAATGATTTTTCTAGCAATTGCAAGAAGAGACCAGCAAAGATGCATTTGTGTGTTTGGGATATGTGCTGGTATTGGTGCATTAAATAATAACAATGAGTCTGAAACTTCACATTTGTCTGACCACAATGCCTTTGTGAAGTTCTTAAACTCCTGCCAAAAGGGAATGACAGTTTTGCATTCAAGGAACTTATGTGCCCAGTCAGTGCATAATGTTTTATCACACCTCCAACATTTATGACTACTCTTACCTGATATTGAAGCTATTTTATCTGGGGTAAAGTAACTCCTATGAATATATTTCCATGTGAAAACTTTCAAAAAAGGAGATGATGTTGTGTTGTTGACTGATTGGAGCATTAAGCTTTTATAGTTTTCTGAAAAATTAGATGTATTTATTTTTTCTACATAACTCCATAAAGAGGCTTCTGGTATTTGTAAATCTGCTCTTTTAATTGCTCTTGTAAATCTGTTTTGTATATCTTAAATAATGAAAATCCCACATTGTAGTTTGTTATGTTTAGTTCACAGAAAAGAGAGATCATCTTTGGTTGTGATGAAATATTGGTCACTTTATTTATTTTAAATTCATTTATTAAGTGCTCCCTAAAGGTTTGTATGTATAACCAGTTATTTTGATTTTTGCTATATCTGGCTATAAGGCTGTTTGCATCATATATATTGTTAGTACCGAGGAACTGATGCCAAAATGTTAGACCATTCTCCTTCATCTCCATATTTTCTTCATAATAAATTAATCTAGACATTTCTTTGTAAGTTCTATCGGAAACATTAAGAATAAAAAAAGTCTTGTCATGTAATTTCTGCTCATTTTCTTTTTAAAATTCTTTAGTATGTAATTAATACAATGAGGAAATCTTTCATTTTTATTTTTTTTTATAGATTATGTCCTTTACAACTAGAAACATTTTATCATTTTTCTGTAAAAAAGGTAATTGTTTATTGTTTCATCAATATTAGAAAGTAAAATAGCTTTATGCAAGTTCTTCCAATTTGATATATATTTATAACTTAACCACTGACTCATTATATTAAGTATAGCTGATTCAGCATAAAGTTCTATGTTTGGGAATGCAATTCCTCCCTTTTCCCAGTCTCTACAGTGCCAGTCATATCTTATTATTGATTTTTGTGGAGACCATAAGAATTTAATTAGAAGTGAGTTGTTATTTTATTAATTTTTTAGAAGGGCGGACAATTATGGTTTGAAATAAGAATAGGATTTTTGGTAGAATGCTCATTTTATTTAATGATAATCTTTCTTCCACAGTAAATAACATTTTATACCATTTGTTTAAATACTCTTTGACTACAGTTATTAGGTTTTTGTAATTTGTTTGTATAGTGTCTTTCCAATTTGTTTTTATATGTATTTCTAGATATTTAAAAGTATCTTTTTTCCAGTTTAAATTATTATGTTTTTCCAGTTATTGTTGTTGTTCTTCTTCTTTCAGCTTTTCCCAGTTAGGGGTTGCCACAGCAGAAGTCTGGTCTGTTAATGATTGGCAGTAGATTTTTACGGTGCTGAAGTGCCAGCTCGACTCCCAGCCTTCAATGAAGGCACGCCCATTCTATGCATGTCTTTCAAATGCCACTCAACCATGGGGAGGACATGCAAACTCCATACAGAAGGCACTCCAGCCATGAATCAAATGGCAGAACCTCTTGCTGTGAGGCAACAATGCTACTGCTCCACCACCACGGCTTCCAGTACAGTACTTATTTTTTTTTTTTTATTTAACAGTATAGTTTCAGTTTTGTTGTTAAATTTTAGGCCTGAAATTTCTTCAAATTTTCGTTTTAGTATTTTGATTTGACTAGAAAAGAAGGCACCAATTTTGATATAAGACAATGAGTTATCATATAGGCTATTTAATAGTTTTATAAAATCAGGGGGAAAATTAAATGTTTCTAAAACTTTGAATAAATATGGCCAAGTTAGAGAGTCAAAAGCTTTGTCCAGCTCTGCACTAGTAATTGACAATTCTTTCTTGTTCTTATTTGCAAAATTTATTAAAGATAGAAGACTGATGAAATTGTCTTGAACTTTCTTGTTTAAAATGAAGCTTGTTTGGTCGTCTTCTATTATTTTTGGCATGAATTGATTTAGTCTTTTTGCAAGAATTGAAGTGAAGATTTTATAATCTACATTCAATAGTGAGATAGGGTGATATAATGTTACTAATTTGGGATCTTTATCATGCTCTAAAATGGGAGAGATAATGGCATATTTCCATGAAGGAAAAACTTTTTCATTCTTTTTGAATTCCTCAAAAGCTGCTACTAGAATTTTTAAGGTATCATCTGGGAGTAGTTTATAAATTTCTCCTATAATTCCATCTATTCCTGGAGCTTTGTTGCTTTTAAGGTTTTGAATACTTTCATTAAGTTCTTTTAATGATATTGGTTTGAGTAATTTGGCATTTTCTTCATTTGTTACCTTTTTGTTGATATTTTCTTTCAAAAATGTATCTTTTAGGACATTATTACCAGGATCTGAATTAGTATTGTTTACTGTTTCATGGTGTGCTCTAAATATTTCCAGAATTTCTTTTAAATCTGCCACTTTCCTAGGTTTAATTCTGGTGTTATCTGTAATTTCGTTTATGTAATAAACATTTCTTAAGTTTTTTGATTTGGCTACCAATCTATGCATGTTTTTAGGATTCACTGAGTAAGACTGAAGTTTAACTATCTCTAAATTCATTGCTACTTTGTGGTTCAATATTTCTATGTACTTTGTATTTAGTAGTTTTAGTTCAGAGTTTGTATTTATGTCTTTGGTGTTTAAATTCTTTTGTAGTGTATCAATTTTTGAATGTATTTTTATTAACTCATCATCCCATTGTTTCCTTTTGTTTAAATACCAGTTTTTGATTTTACCATATAGGTAAGATTTTAAAGAATCCCAGACCATGGTCTTAGAAACCTCGTTGTAATCATTAATAGTAAGAAATGATTTTATCTCATTTAAAAGCTATTCTTTAAACCCATCAAGTTTAATAATGTATGCAGGTAATCTTTGCCAGGTTATCAAGTCTTTTGGTGTGATGTTAACCTTGAATAAAAGAGCATTATGATCAGATAATGGACAAGAACTAATTAAAACTGCATGAATTTTAGAAATTAAATTTAATGATTACTACGTAATCAATAGTTGTTTGTATTCCATATCTATATGAATAATGTGTGTATTTTAGTGATTCCGGTTCTTTTTTGTCATATATGTCTCTAAGATTTAATGCGTTAATGAAATTCTTTAATTTTTAGCTGGGGCAGACATTCTAAAATTATCATTCTTAGTGGAATCATTTATAGTGAGAATACAATTGAAATCTCCTGCATGTATTATTTCTCCTTTAGATTTGATAGATATTAATTCTAAGTATTTATTCACTGTTTCTGCACCAATACCAGGTATCCAATATGGATTGGCTAATGTTATATATCTTTTATTTATCTCTAAAACTACTAAGTATAACATGCCATTCTTGTCTGAATATATATCTATGATTTTACGTATCAGCAATGTTTTTTTCTGCAATATCATAGTGCCTCTTCTCTTGGTCTGAAAATGAGATTCCACAAATATAGTGTAGCCATTTTAAGACCTTCTATCCAAATCTTTTTATGATATGAGTTTCTTGTAGAAAAGCTATATCTATTTTATTAATTTTCTAATATTTAGTTATACTTCTTATTTTTATGGGCTTATTAAGGCCATTAACATTTAAAGATAAACATTTATAAAAGAACATTCTTGAATGTACATTTATGTTTCTTAGAATTTGTTATGGGCAGATATTTAGAACTAAACATAATTAATAAAACATTTAAAGCTATAAAAACTCTAAACATGGACTATTAAATTCCTGGTTTGATGAACATGTCATTCAAACCACCATCCTCAAATCTCCAACCTCTAGTCGTCATCCAAAAAAATGCTTCTAGCTTTAATTGATTGATTATACAATTTGAATATAATTCAATACCGCTTTAACGATGTATATTATAATGGATATCACAATGTCCAGTAACATATAATTAAATATATAATATTATACATAGTTAAGTATGTAAAAGATGTTATAAACTGATTATTAACATTTAAGATAGCTCTCTGTGTTGATTAATCTAAGTGAGTTCTCTGATTTGTGATACAACTATTCTTAAAACATAAAAACATCATGAGAAAACTGAAACCTTTATTTACACTGAGATTACCTTTCTGATTATGTCATAAGCTATGAATAAAGAGTGTCTATCAATTTCTATAGTTAAGTATTATATTAGTGTGGCATATTGTAAGGAAAAATATTTGATATTTTGGTATATGCTTGTTTTTAACCTCTATTCTATGTTATTGTATTACACTGTATTTTATTAATCTTATGAGTCTCTTGTAATGACCCTTTCTTTTCCTTTATCTCACATCTCCCTCCCTCCCCTCCATCCTCCCTCTCCCTTCTTAATATTTGTCTTAATCTACTGATTTGATTATTTTATTGCACTTTTTATATTACTGTGTTTGCCAATTGTTATTTAAGTATGCATTCTGTTTAGATATAAACTAACATAACTTCAGCTATGGAATTATCCTCTCATAAGATATCTAAAGTGTTCAATTGCTTGAAGACATTAATAACATACATGAACACAGAGTGTACTTTACATGCCAAATTTATGATAATTCTACTATACTTAGTAAGCCTTATAGTAAATGACTCAGTCGTTTACAAAGTATAGTAAATAAATTAAATTGAGGTATAATTATCCTTACATCTTATGTAGAAACTTCTATATAGTTATTATGTACATCTTTAATAAATATATATATATATATATATATATATATATATATATATATATATATAAAATGTGTTATATATAACAATGACTTGCTCTTGGCTATATAACGACTATACTCTTTTAATTTCTTTTGTTAGTTATTTTGGATCAATAGTTACTTATTAATGTTAAATAGTTATACTTGTTAAATATCCCTGAATATACATCTCCAATTATAGTAGATTACTGTTAATTTGTTACCTATGTTTCATGTGCTGTCAGTTATAAAGTCATTGAGAGAAGAAACAAAAAACCTCTCATATATTAATTGTTTAGTTTCTGTCTCAAATGACATAAAAACATTTCTTATCTACAATCCAGTATCCCAATTCCATATCTATCACAATATGACAAAATGCTCTTAATATTACCTTGTTACTATAACATCAGCAGTATTTTAAAAGATAAATAATAAACATAACAGGTATTTGTTCTTTCATTTTACATGACTAATGTTATAATAAGGTGTAACAAAAGGTACAGACATTGTAATGAAGCAAGTAAATGTGTATGCAGCTGTAACATAAATAGAATATCTGTCAACATTTAGCTTCACTAACTACATAGGGAACAGTTTCATGCTAAAGTCACTGCTAATGAGGAATTTATATGTATATATATATATATATATATATATATATATATATATACAGGCATCAAACTTTCATAGAAAAATCCTTATTTGGATCTAGACATTAGATTTGCCCTTGTCTATCTATAAAGCATGCATAGTTTCTTCAAACTTACAGTGTAAACGGGCACATTTCAGGCAAAATAACAGTTGTTGCTTTGTTAATGCATAGTACTACATCCGAATCTTGCCAAGCAATCGGAATGTCCAAATCTGCAGAAACTATTTAAAAATGTCATATTACAGCTTCATTTTGCATTTTTTGTAAAAACTTATAGTTTGAAAAGCATAAAAAGACCTGAAGTCTTCTTATAATGTTGTAACAGCTATGTTTCACCTTTTGTTTCTGTCGCAGATGTTTATCAGTGTGTGACATGAGTTCAAACGTCATCTAGTTCGCACATTCATGTTCCCACCATCAGGTAGTGACTTTGGAGTATGGGAAAGCTATTAAAAAGCTTGAGCCTTGGATCTAATGAAGCTTTTGTTGGTTCTGGCACCAATATACATCTTGAGGATAGTGAATTAAGCTTGTTTGAGTTAATGCCTTATTTTCATGTGCTCATGAGTTGAAAAGCAGGGTTTCAGTGCAAATAAAGAGAAAAACAGCCAGGTTAATGGTAGTCTCAGCAAATCTATCACCAACCACTTAAAACACCCAGAATGAATATTTCTACAAGAACCATCCTCTCTTTAGATCCACAACACTATATTTTTTTTAAGATAAGGGATATTAGAGATCATTATTCAGCTGGAATCATCTGCAGTTTAATTCCAACAAATAAAGGCTTGATATCAGCATGTATGAGAATGAACCCCCACCCCTCACCCTCCATGCAGTTAACAGTTTTGTCTGCTTCACTTTTTTGCTCTATTTCTATAACAAAAGCATGCTCTTTAACATTTCAGGAGAGGATGCTACATCAAACATGCCATGTGTGTGTGTGTGTGTGTATATATATATATATATATATATATATATATATATATATATATATATATATATATATATATATTATTTTTGTTTTTGTTTTTTTTTTTTTGTTTGTTTGTTTTGTTTTGTTTTGTTTTTTTTTTTTTTCCTTTTCAGTTAAAGCAGGTTATATTTCATGGTCATGGCCATAATCACCAACAACAAACTTTGCCATGTGCTGTGTATTTATGCAGTTATATATGTTTATTCAACTAAATTATTAAAAATAAAAGGGAAGGAAGAAAGTAGGAAAAGGAGAAGGAAAAGGAAAGGAGATAGAAATGTATGAAAGTAAGAGAGAGGTGAGTGAAAGAAAAAAGTGACTGAAGGAAATAAGTATATGCATTTATATAGGTATATTATAAGATTTTACCTTATGGTTTGTTTGTTTATTTCTATTGTTTTAAATGGATTATATCCACTGAAAGCTAATAAAATTGAAGATTATATGACTTATTTCCCTTTAAGTTTCTTGCTAGTTTTATCATTTATTGTTGATTTACCATTGGTAGCTTGTTTTTTTTTTTTAAACTTGGTAAAGAAAGGTCCATATCTTCTACTTTATCTAAAAAGTTGTTCCTTTTACCAAAGTCTGTTGCTTCTTCAAGATTACTAAAGATTTTATGACCATCTGGAAGAGTAATCCTTATTCTAGCTGGGAAAAGCATTTGGCCTTTTATATCAGCTTTTTATGTCATTGATGAGAGGAATGCATGCTTTTCTTTTTGTTATGGTTGTAGATGTGTAATCATTATCAAATCTAATATTCCTTCCATTGTCTTGAATTGGATTCCCTGACCAGGCAGTTCTCAGCAACAAATCTTTATCTTGAGTAGATAGGAATTTACCAATGATAGATGTCGCTTAAGTTGAATTTTTTGAAATAGATGGATTTGAACGTGACCTGTGAGCCCTCTCAATTCCAAAGGATAGGGATTCAGGAAGGTTTAGTACCTTGGGCAACCAGTTATTTAAGTAAAGAATCATGTTGTTTCCTTCCATTTTTCAGGGACTCCATAAATTCTGATATAATTTCTTTTTGATCTTGATTCCAAGTCTTCTATTTTTTTCTATTAATGAATTATTTTGCTTCAGAAGGAAATTGATTTGATTATCATTTTCTATTTGTCTTCCATCTGTTTCATTTACTGATTCCTCTATACTTGCTATTTGATCTGAATGTTTTGTGATTATTTCTTTCAAGTCTTCAATTTGTTTCTTAGTATTTTTCTTCATATTTTCCGTAATGTTTTCTGAATTATCCATTTTTGTTGAGAGGTCTTGTATATTGGTAATTATATTTTGAAGTTATTTTTTCATGAATCTGTCTTGAACATAGGATTTTAAATGGCTCATGACTGTAGCAAACTGTATACAGCTATAGAAGTTCTGGCAAGTAATTTGTGAGAAAAAGTCACTGGAAGTTTGAATTTTTGTACAGTAAATAATCCACAAAAGGAAAAAGAATATTTGTGAGAAAAAATCTTCAATGTTTTTTAAGTAGATCTAAGAAAATAGTGTCAGAAATAAAAATTCACAGGCAGAGCATCAGGAAAGTGCAATTCTCATTCTGACATCTTGGCCATGTCTCCAGCATACCAACACTTGAAATCCTGAGGCAGTACAGTAACTGCCTTATGCTCATAGATAAAGAATTGTTACCCGACACAAGAAGTTATGTTTGTCAGAGATGCAAATATTTAAGAAATATTGATGCCTCACTCTCACAAAACTAATGGGCTATGAGCAAAACACACAGCCACCACACTGTACCCCAAACCATACTAAAATGTTTTATGCTGAGGCTGTAAAAAGAAAATTGTCAAATATTTCTGGGCACCACATCATCTTCAGGCATGCTTTTAATAAAGTTGATTGACCAAAATTAAAATTATCTCAAACCAGTACACCACACCACTCTACAAAGACAAAAGGTTCAGTGATCGATGACTCTGTAGGAATGCATTCATTCTGCTCTCACTATACTGGACAAAGACAGGATAACAGTGAGGCGTCTTTCATGTGCCAGAATCTCTAATAAATCAAATGCACTTGTGACCCTTTTAATAAACACATATGACTATGACATGGGGATGGTTTATGTGGAGATGAACAACATGGGATGCAGAACAATGAGGGATTTGAAGAGATGTGTCAGAATGCTTACTGCATGTTACACTTGCAGGCAAAACTCTTGTCCTGAGTGGGAGAAGGTTTCTGAGGTTTGTGGCACAGCAATAGCAGTGCTAATTCACAAGGGTGGCCCTCCCACTGACCCCAGAAATTGTATGTCCATCAGCCTGTCTAAAGAGTCTTATTTGCAAACCCATGGGACATATTCTAACTGATATGAAAAACAAACTGTATGATTTTGAAGATCTCATGGACCTGCAGAATTTTGGCAAAGTCAAGAGTAGATGTTATTTAATGAATCTGGTTAACTTATTTAAAAGAAGCTGTTGACAGCATACATGTTGTTCATGTGATGCACCTTGGCCTGGCCAAGTTGTTTGCCAACATTCCATAAGCTAATTAAGCTATAGACTTAATTTATTAAAAATACATCTCTATGTGATAAGATGGATAGCAATACTGTCTGAAAGACAGAAACCACATGGTGCAGGTAACAGGTGTCTCGTCAAGTATGAAGGTGACTAGTGGTGTTCCACAGGGCCCATTGCTGGGATGCCTTTTGTTTATCATTTATTTTTCTGATCTGATCATAAATCAAGATTTCTGGTTAACCAAGTTTGCAGACACCTGTAAACTAGGAATCTTTGACAAGTCTCCTTCTTATATCATCCAAACCCTTCAGTAAGAACTTACACTCATAAATACTTGGTGCACTAAAATGCTAAAATGTGCGATGTTGTCACATTCACCTAAGAAGATCACTGATTTAAAAGCCCTAAAGGTACCAGAAAAGACTGAAAGCAATGTCCCTCTATTCAGTATGTTATATGGTCCTTAGGGAAGACCTATTCAATGTTTTCCTTGCTTTTCAGGACCCAGTGGTCCTGGATATGCTGTATCCCTGAAAATCAAACAATTCTACAAATAACTGGAACTGGGCAAAAGTGCTTATTCCAATACAACCGATAAAAGGAGTAACCTGGAGTAAGTATCTTTTTTTGAAGAAGGAGGATTTGAAACTGGATTTATTTTATTAGAAATAAAATTGTTTAGTTGAAATGATTGCTCTAAATACTCAGATTCTCTACAATCCCATGTTGGCATTTCAGTTTGTCTTGATCCATATACCCTACATGTGGCGAGGTTGGAGCAGAGATCCTGGCATCCCCTCCTGTGGATGACCTTTAATTATCTTCAAGTAGCATAACCAGGACTATAAACCTTCATCAGCAAATAAATAAAACATTGTGGAGAGCTAGGTTCATTATGCAGTGCTTTCTCTACCTCTGGAATAGACTCCCACTACAAAATAAGCCATGTGATAGATTATCTTCCTTCGAATATGAATTGGATAATAGATTAGTTATTCAGAAATTCACCCCTGGCTTTACTGGCTTAGCTCTCCTCAAAAAATAAGGTATGGCCTCAGGGTGGGTGCTGCCAAGGTATAAATGTTAACAAGACTCAATTGCTTTGTATTTCCTATGATGCTACAACCCTCCAACATCTTTCAGATTTCTTGTTGAACAAGTCAGGATTATTTATTATCTCTGTAAAACTAGAACTACATTAATTAAGACTGTCCAGTATACATCATATTCGATAAAAGTACATAAAGGGATAAGGTATGGATAACTACTGCCCTACTCTTGCATGGTTTAGCTACAAAAGTACTAGTTGTGGCCATTAGAGAAAAATGTGAGAAGAACTGATGTGGGCCAGACCAAACATAAAATAAGTCTGTTTCTAGATTGTCTAGATCTAGAAATATACCATAAAGATGAAGATGAAGATAAGGATGATTAACTGGAAGTATTTCCCATAGTGACTATACCAGATTATAGACTTTACCATTTTTTTGTGTTTAAACAGTGGCAAAATTTGTTATGTTGCCTAGGTGCATGACTTATGCTGATGCTTCAACCTATGAGTTTAAGCTTTATAGAAAGACTCTTAAGGAGGTGATTCAATTATTAGAAAAGTAGAGGTACTTCAGTATACTTACAGGGAAACATTACTGGTAATTAAAATGGTTTTATTCCAAAAGGTTTTTCATTTTTTAACAATTATAGGAGTAAATGCCTGAATTCATTTGGTTGCCGGATAAGCCTCAAATAACAAAAGAGATACACTGTGTGCCAATGACACTGATGGTCTTGGGTTGCTGGACTATATTGAATGGACCTAGGAACAGAATGCATTGGCTAGCTTTGTGACCTAATGACTAAACTGTAAATTTGGTCTCTCTGAAGAATAATTGAATTTAATTGAATAGATGACCATTGAAAAGAATAACGTTACCTTATATTTGCAAACAAGAGGAAGAGAATGGTAACTATAGAAAGGGTAGGGGTAACAGATCACCATTAAGGAAAATACATAAAGGTAGTTGAAAAGGTAATTTCTGACCTTTGAAAGGTACACATCATTAAAAATTATTACATATTCCTCTATGACGAAACTATTGCCAATAACTTCTTGGAACAGTAGGAAATATCCTAGAGTAGGACAGAGGATGGGGTCTAATGAACCAGATATTCATTAATATGGTTCTGCAATACTTTCAAGAATCTCAAAACTGATTTTGGAATCTGACAGCTTGCTTTTTATGAATTTCATATGATGTCTTTATTAACCTCATAAAAGCGGGTGATCAGGGATTATAACTTCCTGCAAATATTATCATATGTAATTATCTAAGTTGGTGTCCATGTCTTATATCAGCTCAACTCTTCAACATTCTGGTACAATACAAAAATGCATTACAAACTCATATGGAAGAGCAGGGTCACCATAGGATACAAGAAACAGATTCTGGACCCTGGTAATTAATTTTTTTCCACTGGAAAGTAATACAATATATTTTTGTATATCACAAAAGTGCCTTAGTTGTGTGAGGATAGAGTGAGGGAAATGGAATCTTGAAACGATGCATTCTAGCAGTTTGAGAAACAATTTTTTTTGTAAGGAGACAGAACTACTATTGCAAAGTCTTCTACTGTGACAACTTTAAACTAGGAAAAGAGATGATGCTATGTAGAATCAAGATCCCATAGTTAATGCCAATGAGGGAATTTCAAATACTGCACTTCTTTGCATGTGCATGGTTTGGCCTCTCTCCCCACTGACTCGGTGATTTTGCTATTATACAAGAAGCCACTGAAGAGCCATCTAGAAAACAATCAAAAGCAACCTGGCAGGAATGTCACACAGAAAATGTATTGCTTGTTCAATTTAAGGAAGCAACTTTATAAGAAAAGCTGATGCTGCTGTTTGAAGATCTTTCTGTGATCGATGGAGGCCTTCCATTCTACTGTGCTGCACACTCAGGAAGTAGTTTCCTTCATGCAAGGGAAGATAGACAGCAAGGAGAACAAAGAAGTGGAAAAGGTGATAACTGAAGAATCAGATAGATGACAAGAGCTACAGACAAATGTGCATATGTTATAGCTTAAAGAGGGTGATTAAATAAACAGAAGCCAGTAGTGCAATGTGTGAATTATTGGTGTACCAGAAAGTGTGGCTACTCAGGAATTACCAGAATTTGTGGAAAGTTGAATGGTGAAGGACTAAGACTTACATCTAAGTTTGTTATCAGAATAGAAAGGATTCAAAGGTCAGAATTTGGAATCAGAACTGGATTATCCAAGACGTGTTTATGGCCCTCAAGTCCTTTCCCACAATGGACTAGATTATCCAATACAGCATATGGCTTATTTGGCAGGAAAAATACATTAAATTCATGGAAAACTTTTCTGCAGACTTATATCAACATCAAAAGGAAGAATACTATCAGAAGAGGAAAATAGCTGAACAAAGCTTCCATGTTCTGTTTTTTTTACCCAGCTATGCTAATGGTAAGAGTATGGGACAAAGTGAGGAGATTCACAGATATTGCAGATTCATGGCAGTTTTACAATAAAGAGAATGAAAAAAAAGAGCTCACAGAGGGGTTTGGAGCATATTGCATACATAGAAATGGGACAGGAAGCAAATAAGTCCTGAAGAATTGAGGATGCAAGCTATGCCCAGCCAGTGAGAAGAAAGGCTAGGCAAGATGGAAATGCCACAGATAACAAGATGAGTAAGTATCGTGACAAAACCCAGAGGATACTAAATGCGACACAAAATAGAGACACACAAGGTGTAACATTTAAAGACAATATAAATACTGAGAAGAATGAAGTAACTAACTTTGGTAGTAATGTGACACATCCAGAAACTCAACTAAATTTACCAGTAAAAGACATATCTGCAGTAAAAGACACAGGTACAGAACAGGTCATGGGATGACTGATTACTAGCGTATGAGACATGATTATCAACAGTGGAGGAAAAAGAGGAGTTATACTCTCTGTCTCCATGAGCAGTGCTGGGTCTGGCAACATTACTATGGGTAGTCAGGACTACAACAAGTTGTTTGGAGAGCTTATTCTATTGCTTCAGCAAGTAAGTCAACAATCGGTAGCTTCGCAACATGTTTGCAGCACATATCCTAATTTGTTGAATATCGGTGGAATTGCTTCTTCCATTGTGACTCTGGAGTTACTTCTTACACAACCCACCCCTATGCACCTAATGTGAAGTTCAAAGAACATAATGTTAATTTCATTGTCAATACTGTCCGGTTTACTAACTGGATGGGTAATCATTTTGATTTTGGAATGAATAGAGCAAGAGCTAACTGTGGTATTGTCAACATGCAATTGTCTGATTTTGAGAAAAACTTTTTAAATATAAAAAATTACAATTAGAAAACAGTTATTTGACCAGATTCATTGATATGAACCAAGCACCCAAAGGACGTAAGATTTGGAAATTTCCTAATGGGGAGCTTGTTAGTGTATTTGACAGGACTGGTTCTGAGATTATGTGTTTAATCATTAAATATAATTCTCTGCATATGGAAACCTTGTTAAGTGACATAGACTCCCTCAACCAGTCTATTTGTAGTGATTTACTCTTTGATAACCTTGCCTCTAAATATCAGGATATTTTTTCATTAGCACTAAAATTTGCAACCTCGTTATGAGGTGGAAAAACTAAGCTACAAAGAGACAGTGATGACTACATTAAAAGGACAGCTTATCATTCCCCACCCCCTACTGGATGCAATAGAGATACTGAGATTGTACACCACAAGAGTAATCACATTGCAGACATCACATGGCCTGACCTGCAAACAGTGAGCAATGCAGAACCTGTCCCTTTGGGAGAGCTGATAGTAAGGAGATCTGACCAAATTATGAGCAAGAAGGGCAGACCAAGGGTGGCAAATCAGAGCTACAATGCAAATGACAATGTTTTTGTGAAGCAGGGGGCAAGACTGAACAGGAGAGACTACAGGAAGTGAATTCCACTAAGATTCCAGAGGTCAGTTAGACATGTGACAAACTGGTAAAGATTATTTATGATGACTCTAAGGACGTCAACGTGTGTAACTATTCTTCAGCTGATTTGAACAGGTCCCATGTGAATGTTTTATTTAACGGAACGACTTTTGTACCAGTTAGGAGATCTAATGTGGTTAACATTTTGATTGACTTAAAGATATATATTATGGAGCTGAATTTTCCTTTGTGGTTTAAGTCTGACAATTTGGATATGTCATGTAAGAGTCTAAGCAGGCCCAGTATGTTTAACCCCCCTTGCATTATAGTCAATAAATGTTTAAAAAGTTAACTGAATTAGATGTTAGGCATGCATTAAATGGACCTAGTAAATTTAATTATTATAACATCTCTGACTATGAATTAAAACTTTTGAATAAGATATGTGGGGAGGCTGACTTCAGAGTGATGAAACCTAACAAGGGGGGGTGGTTAGTTATAATGGATAGGGAGGACTATTCTAGTCTATGAACATGTTACTTATGGAAGATACATACAAAGAGGTTTCATGCAATGAAATCAACATTGCATATTGTAAAATAGACCTACAGCTGGAAGATATGGTTCTTCAAGGTTAACTGGATAAGAATGAGTTCATCTATATGTTCAATGATAAACCGTTACTACCTAAGATTTTCGGTATATCCAAAATTCACAAATCCATTGGCAACCTGCCTTTAAAGTCTATAGTTGATGCAGTCAAGTCTAAGACACATTTTATAGATAAATTCTTGGACACAACTTTAAATGGTGGATTGGAAAGGTTACCACAGATTTGTAGGGGGTCTTGGGACTTTTCAATAGGATGAGCGTGGTGCCGTTTAACTCTGAAGCTATTTTTTTAACTATAGATGTAAAAGATTCATACTTGGTGATTCCCCATGTGATTGGGTTGGAATGGTTTGGGGGATGCACTCATCTTTGTAGTTCTTTGTCCCCTATGAAAATAAATGCTATAGTGGCTCTTAAGATAGTCCTGAAAAAGAATTTTATTTGTTTTGAAGGACAGCCATTTAAGCCAAAAACTGGAATAGCAATGGGGGTAGCTTGTGTTTCCATTTTTGCTAATTTTGTCATGGCCTATTGGGAAGCCATGTACATACAAAATAGTGAATTCAAGGACTCCTGGTCCATTTACACTAGATTTTTGGATGCTATTTTCATTTTATGGACTAACACATATAAAAGATTGGATGATTTTTATAGTGTATATTAACAACACTGTTGAGTTTTTGAAGTTTACGTATAATTTGAATGAAGAATGAATAACATATTTGGGCTTAGACATTAAAAAGGGCTATGAATCCAAAATATATTGGTCCAGAATATTTAGGAAGCCGACTTTCTTGAATTTCTTCCTGCATAACAATAGTTGGCACCCCAAATGTCAGAAGAAAGTGGTTGTCAAAGGGCAGCTTGCTAAATTAGCAAGGATGATTTCCAATTTGGATGGATTCCTTAAGGAATGTGATATATTGGTCAACATGTTTTATAATAGGGGTTATCCTTTTGACTTTGTTTATGCAATTAGGGAAGAGGCTGGGACAAAGGGGAGAATCAGGTTCTATCCACCTTTAATTTTAGGAACAGGGGGCATTAATAATGGAATTTACAGTAAGGTCCAGTTTAAATATAATAAGATCTTCGTTACTACATTTCTGTTAGATAGTTATTCAATTTTAGATATTCTCCACACGAACTGGGCTCTTTTTCTGATGATAATGAACTTATGGCAAGGTTAGGTGAAGGACCTTGTGTGGTATGCAGGAGAGAGAGAGAGATCTTTTCAAAAACTATTTAGAAAAAGGACATTTCCCCCTTTTTATAAGGTCTTAGGACAAGAAAATAATTGGTATGTATAAATGTGGCCATTGTCATAAATGTCCATACATACTGTTAAAAAAACAATACAAACATTAAAAAGTAGACTATTAGGTCAAATGGTCATATTTCTTGTGACTCAAAATTTGTCGTTTTTTTTTTTTTTTTTTTTGGCCCAATGTAAATATACTGGGGTGGTAAGTTGGCATAATGGTTAAGGTGTTTACCTTATAGACACAAGGTGCAGGGTATGATTCTCACATAGGGTAATTGGCTAGGCTTAAAATGGCCTACAAGGGCAGTTAGCCTAGTAACAATCTATGAACCTATGCCCAGTTTTTTATGTGGGAAAAAATAGTAGGAAACTAAAGAGTGTATTTATGAGCATTTATATGAAATTTGTAAAAAAGAAGAACACTATAGGTTAGTACTAAGCTAACTGCCCTTGCGAGCCATTTTAAGCCTAGCCAATTATCTATTGTGAGACTCAAACCCTACACCTTGCATTTGCAAAGCAAACACCTTAACCATTAGGCCACCCTCCCACGTGCTTAATGCCCTATATAAACATATTGATAAGGAAGAGAAACATAGTTTGAGATTTTTGTATTAGACTAGTTAGTAAATGACCCCCATGGAAGAATTATGAAAGAATATATTGAAAGTTGTGAACTGAAGTGGCAATTAAGGTTGGACTCCACAAGCTTTCCAGGGTTAAGTGAAATAACATTCTATTAAAATCAGCATTTACCTAAGTAGTTCTACTGGCTTATATCAGAAGGATGTTGTTTTTTGCACTGCAGAAAGTTTTTTGTTGTTAGGAAAGACAGGAGATTTGACTATGATACACAAGATGAGTACTGATGGCACCCCCCAGGGTGGACTTCAGAAACTTCATCATATGGCTGCATCACCAGTTTCCAGCCAGGGCAACACTCCCCAGAAGTGAAAACAAAGGAATACCCAATTGTATGTCTAAAATAGAGATTGATTTATCAGCATTGATTAAACTGATATACTAGTCATAATTGGGGTTTCTGAACTATGAAAGGACACTGGTTCATATTCAAAAGAGAGAGCTATTAAACTGTGTGTAAAAAATGTATTCTTGCACATCATTTAGAAAAATGCAAGTACTGATATTTTGAAGAAATTATGGAATTAAGACTTTAATTCTACAGTTTCTTGCTGATTATGGCTTTTTATTTTTTTTGCTGGACATGTTTGTAATGGAGGGAATTTTACATAATAATTTTCTAATTTTATAGGAGTGTTGGAAAAATAAGGGTCAAACCAAGAGTATGTAATGCAATGAAATTTTCCATGTAAGAAGAAGGAAGGACTCTGGTTTCTTAACCATACCCTTTATGTGAGCCATGACAGGGTGAATAGGGTTTTCATGGAGTACAAAAAAAGAGGTAAAAAATAAAAGAACCGTTACATTTTCAACTGATATAAAGTACTGTTTCTTCATAGAATTTCCTTATTAAATTCTTATAAAACAAGAAATATAATTGTTTTATGCATCTGAGTTACTCTAATAGCAAGCATGTTTATTTACTAAAACCTATGTGGATCTGAAAATAAATGTTTAGGACATGAAATGTAATACATGTGGATTATGCAATTTTTATGATTTGCTTCATTACAGGAGGACTGACTCTAGTCGTGCTGATAGTCAATGGGGGGGGGTCAAAAACTTTGTTTTTTTTCTCTTTTACCACTGTAATACAAACCAACAGAATTAACTGGTGCTGGGTTTGGCCCATATATAAATGCCAGAGGAGTTATGATACCTCCAGGAGGTAAGTTCATCATTTCACTAGCAGAAACAAGACATGGGTCAGTTAATAGAGGTAAAGGTGTCAGAAAGTAAGAGTAGAGCTGTACACATTAAGTTTATCTCTTGGAATGTAGGATGGCATGTAATTAAACAAAAGGACTTTTTTTAAAAAATTAAAAATGCAAACATTCAAGTGACTGTATTTAATAAAAACTAAGCTAAAGATTAGGGAAGTACATAGGTTAACAGGAGCAGGAAACCCAGGTATAGTAGTGAATCACAAAGTGTGTGGAGAAAAGAGATTTATTTCACTGGAACCTGAAATTTAAGATGGAATCTTGTAGACTGAGTTTAATAGGGTATTGGATTATATGGATGGGTATAGGACAAAGTAGCAAAATAGTGCTAGACAATACATATGTGCCTAATGCTGATATCTTAATATTTTTCAGGACTTTTTTTAATTGGAAAGAGGTAATATATGAGAGGATATGCAGATGATAAGAAGCGACTATAATGTAATGTTGAATCCAGAAACGGACATTGGGGAAAAGGAATATAATGTCAGAGTAGAGCAGTGGTTGAAAGGAAAAATGAAGGAAAATGACTTAATATATATTCATGAAGAGACAAAATGTAAAAAGATAACATCCATCTTTTATAGACAGGAAGGATTTGATGCAGTAGACTCGATTATTTTCTCTTAGACAGGAAAGATTAGGCAAGAATGAGGCAGATTACAATATTAGATCAATATATTTCAGGCCGTGCTTTGTTAGCAGTTGTACAAAAATGCTAGATAGATTATAGACATGGAAATGGACTTGATACAAATATAGGACTGAAGAACAGCAAGACATGCTTAAAAACAAAGTAGTCATAGTAGTACTGGAAAACATTTGATAAGAAAACTCTGTATGTACTATATATAGTTGGTAGGGGTAAAAGCAGATTTGATGGCTTATCTAATGTGAATAGCAGGTAAAAAAACAGATGAGCACAGGTTAATATAGTAGTAAAGAAGGAAATACGTTAAAAGAATTACAGGATCTAATACTGGGAGAGTCCAATAATGTGCTCTCTCTGATTAAGGAACTGTATACCAATAGGGGGGCTGGATGGTTAACAATATTGCAGGTAGAATTAGGATGTATAAGCAGAAATTAATTTTGGTGGCTGGAAGAGGAGAGGAGTGAGTATCATATAGCATGGGCATATAAAGAGAAACTTAGAGCACTTATAGTGGACAACATAAAGGATAAAAATAAACCTATGTTGGTTTCACCCAATCAGATAAGGGGGGCTTTTATACTATATTTTGGAGGCATGTACTAGAAACACAAGAGGGAATGCACTGAACGGTGCTTCCAAAGTCTTCTGTATAGTACTGAAGTTGACAAAGAGGACAAGTTGAAGTTAAATGATCATGTTTCATTACTCAAGATCCTGATAACCATACAGAGTATAGAGAGAAAGTACCAGGTCTGGATGGATTTATATCAGAATTAAAAAAAAAGGGAAACAGGAAGTTGCATCTATCTTATTAGAGCATTATTATCAAATCTGAAGAACAAAAACTATCTCAGGTGGTATAAAACACGCTAGAATTATTCTAATACAGAAAGGGAAGGAAGATAAAATGAATTTGATTAAATATAAGTTCACTCTTGGATTTAGATGAACATTTTGGCAACAATCTTAGCAAAAACATTTGACAGGATGTTACCCAAGATTTTAAGACCCAAACAAAACTGGGTTTATTAAAGACAGGCAGAGTATTGAAAATTGGTGGAATGTGGCTAGTTCCCTTGAAAACAAGTAGGAAATAATTTCCTGGGATAGTTTTATTTGATATTAAGAAAATCTCTCATATAAAGTACATTGAGGCTTTCTGTTTGAAGTATTGCAGAGAAGGTATTTGAGGAATATGTTCATTCAATGGATTAAGATATTGCATGATAAATGCATGTCTGTTTTTTTAATAAATGAAAGAATATCTAGAAAAGTTATATCTCCGATGTGAAAATGCAGG
Source organism: Protopterus annectens (assembly GCF_019279795.1). Taxonomy (NCBI): domain Eukaryota; kingdom Metazoa; phylum Chordata; order Ceratodontiformes; family Protopteridae; genus Protopterus; species Protopterus annectens. Next base: position 1,005,492,159 of record NC_056729.1, read on the forward strand.
GATGCCCTTTATTGCTAAGACTGTTTCTCTTTATAATTCAAGAGCTGGTTTTGTGAGTTTATGAGACATTACAACATAACAAAACATTATGGATAATTCCATGTTTCAGCTGTATGCGGATGACTGTATTTTAATGGCCACAAACATAGGTAAAACTTTACTAACAGTGCTGAACATATTTGACAGATGCATCAAAGCATTGAGACTAGAACTGAACTGTACTAAAACAGCGCTGGTCAATGTATGAGAAAACTGATGGGGATACGTTGGTGATACACAAGAGGTGGAGTTTCCTACCTACTTAGGTTTACAGATGTGCTATACATATGAAGGGATGGCTATAAAAAACTTAAAGAACTTTAATAAGAAAATAAGTGAACGCTTACAAAAGGGAGGTGGTAGGACATGCACAGTGGTTGGCAAAATAAATGCTGTCAAGATTATGATTCTCCTTTTAATTAAACATACTATAAGGCATATCCTAGCAGAGTATGACCACCCTTTGGTGGATAAGATTCAGGTCCTACTTGAATGGATTGTTGGTGAAACAAGTTAAGATAGAATTTCAAGACATTACCCCTTATCTCTACCCTCCAAGGAGGATGGGGTTTGATACATCTTCCTTAAGAGGCTATGGCATTTAATATAGCACAATGGATTAGACTGTGTGAAGAGAGTAAAATCACAGGATTGTATAATATTCAAATTTTGTTTAATTCTATCAATGTAGCTCACAGATTGTGTATGCATATTGAAAAATTGTTGAATTTATTTGCATTCTTATTATTCATATTCTTTTGTTTTGAAAATCTAATAAAATGATTTAAAAATACTACAGTTTTGTTAACAGTTGGGTAAGCTACATAAGTAGCTGGAAATCTGTAACAGTTCAAATAAAAGCAAAATGAGTTTAAAGATCATTGTAGTCATTGCACAAAATTAGAGAGATTTCTGTAATATGAAGACAGCCCTAGAGATTTGGGCAAGATTGGCTAAATGCATGTTGATAGTAGAACCCAAGTAATGCAACACCAATTATATACAGTCTGAGAAAGAAATACCTTAACACTGGAAATAGTTGTATCCAATTTACTGCACTTACTTTGTCACATATTATGCTATATTTCAACAATCTTAGATATAAACTAGTAGAGAAGGTAAAGGATGGCGAGAGAAGCAAAAGATGAAGGGATGTGATTAGGCTAGAGAGAGAAGGAAAAGGAGCTGCAGAATGCAGCAGGAGAACACAAAGACTGACTCAGACCATGGTTGAATTGTCTTACTCTACAGTGCAAGGAATCGGAGGAGGAAGCTGGGGATGCTGCAAATAATGATGCAGGAGTGGAAGGTGGACAGAAACATGGGACTGTGAGTATATATTGTTGAGAAATGACAGAAAAGTGAAAGATAATGTGGTGTAGCAATTACGTAAAAGAGGATATCAGATGTGAGGTCAGAAAGAAGAAAGGATACCTAACCAGGAATAGTGCAAAGGTGTGGACAAACTTAGAAAACAGATTAAATGCTCTTGTAGTTAAGGTAGAGGAAGTAGGACAGAACTGGTAGATTGACACAATATATCATTCATCAGACACAAGACAGCCTGGAATAAAAAATAAAGAAGTGAGATAGAAGAAAGATATAAAAACTCCTGAGAATTTGAATCTGCCTGGAGCAGACTTGGAAATTCTGAGCTCAGTGACTGAGATGAATCAGGAATTGACTAATTTCTTGGGTAATTAGGGCATTGGCCAAATGCTGAAAGACTGCAACAGAAAAGAAAGAATCATGGGCATTGTCCTAACCAATGCAGATGATTTCATAGTTTCATATGTTTGACAGTATGTTAGGTGCAAAGACCATCAAAAAATACTGATTCCACTAAATTCATTTTAAATACCAAGTCACCAAACCATCTATCAATGTTAATGTGAAATGTGCCTATATTATGTTGATTGTCTGATATAGAAGAGACATTTATTCCATAAAACTGGTATACTAACAGAAATAAAGGTTTGCCTAATCTATGTTCTACGTTTTTTTAGAGCCAACAGTTTACATCATTAAAATGAAAGTTAATGGATCCCACATTTCTTCAATGGTAAATAGAGCTTGAAGGAAAAGATCATGAAATACCTTGAATGCTATGATAAACTCGCCTCTTAAGTAAGGATAGAGTAAGCTAAAAAAAATTATTTTTACATCATTCTTCATAACTCAAAAATGAGGGCCATAATATTTTTTAGTGAATTTATGTTGAACTCTATCTAAAGTTTTAAGGCAGCCATTCCAGGAAATAAAGAATACATTTTTGTACTCCAGTAAAGGTTTATCATAGGATTTATAAAATGTAATTAAATACTTGGTGTTCCTAACAGAGAGACGTTTTAGCATAATAACAAAAGATTGTCATTCCATCATTATATATGGTTTCAACTTGATTCCCAAATGAAATTTTGTATCCAATTAATATTCCAAGATCTTTAAAAATACTAAGTTCTGATAACTCAGTATTATTCAAATGAAATGAGTGTTTATCTGGACCAAAACCTAGTCCTTTATATTTAGCCGAACAATAAATTATTTTCATCTAATTAAAAATATTGTTCATGTATTTATCACTGTTCAAAACAGGTCTATATTAGTTTGTCAAAAACTAACATCAGCAAGTAGTCATTCATCAAACATAAATCAGTGAATAGCCATTCATCGAACATTCTCCAGGGGCAGTGAGTTACTTGGTCAGCATTAGGAAATTTGCCCTTTTCCCCACTGTAGTGAGATCTCGGAGTTGATATATATATATATATATATATATATATATATATATGTGTGTGTGTGTGTGTGTGTGTGTAGGGGGTGTGAGGCACAGTCTCCCACCTAAGTGGGTTTGATATACTGTGGTTTGTGTGATGGTCGGTATGTTGGCTAAGTAACTCACTGCTCTGGGAGACACATTTGCTGATGTGAACATTCAATGAACGGACATTTGCTGATTTATGTTTGATATATAGCCATTCACTGAAGTTAGTTTTCAAAGAAGTAATATAGACACATTAAAAACAAAGCCTATTTTGAGATCATCTGCATATTTAGTGATCCAACTGATTTATTATTTGGTATTGTTGGTAAAGCAATGTTAAACAGCAAAGGGCCCAGAACTGAGCCCTGCGTTACTCCAGATCCAAGAAGAAAATAATGTGACTATACACCTGTGACTGACTGTGTGCTATCCAACAACCAGTTTTAACTCATCTTATGACATAAGTATTGATTTTATCTTTATTTATGGTCTTTATAATGGATGTAGATTTTAAGGAATCAAAGCCTTTTCCAATATAAAGAAAATTACTGCAACAGAAAGATGCATATACCTTTTTATAAAATTCAATAAGGTTAGTTAAAGCGGATTTACATTAAATAAAACATTGTTGGAATATATCTAAAGTTCCTAGAACAATATTGATATTAATATAATCAATGATGCAGTGTTCAAATCACCTTCCTAAGATTGTTGTCGTGTTTATAGAATGGCAATTGTTTTACATCAATTCTTATATATTGGTGTCACATTTGATATTTTTTTTGATTTCAGAACTAGACCACTATATAGTAATCTGTTAGAAACTGGTTTTAATATTGAAGTACTGACATTTTTGTATAATGAACTAAAACAGATAGAATGATGTCTGGGCTCATGGATATGGACTTTTTCAAGTGATGCAAAGCATTACTGATGTCATTTCTATTTATGAAGGGAGAATATGTGAAGGAGAGATAATGCCTTCACACTCAGTTTGGTGATCAAATACAACAGGATCACATAAGGTAGAAAAGTAATGATTAAATTCATTAACAAGTAGGAATGGCTCATATGTTAACTTTTCATTAACTAAGAGTGAGGAAGCAATATACTGATGCTGAGTGTTTCTGTTAAAGTATTAGTAATATTTATTTTTTGTTATTAGCATCTTTAACTAACATAATTTCATAGTTGCAGTTTTTATCAGCCATAAGTATTTGCAGTTTTTCTATGCTTATTAAGTTCTTATTTACTTTATTAGAATAATGTTTATAAACTATAAACATTCTGTGTTTCTTATGTTTTAATAATATGTTTGTCCTACCAATATGAGAAATCTCGAGAGTTCTCACTTAAAAATATTGAATGATTTCACAAGTGCTATAGCCAAAATAATTCTTATAATTATTGTGTTCTGACAACTAATTTATACCATCCAAGTATGATTTCAAATTAGAATAATTAATTGTGTTATAACTGTATTTTCTACTACATCTGCTGTGAGTAATTGATGAGTAGTTTATGCTAGAATTTCAAAGAAAATAGATTAATCATCTGAAGAAGCAAGTGGAGGACTGACCAAAATCTTTGTGATTAAGTGTTGCACATATGAAATGATTAGGTCTACTCAGTATCAATAGTTACCATGTGTATTTTCCTAGAACTAGTTGATGAAGTCTATTGAAGGCCAATATGTTACAGAAATACTTGGATGGAAGATTTCCTGCAGTGAAAAAATCCCAGTCAATATCTGGATAGTTAAGGTGCTACAAGAGTAAAATATTACCTTGGTGGATAAAATCTTTCTAAATAGAATAGATGTTCAGCTGAACACATATTTGAGCTATAATGGCAGACAATTACTCTAAGACATGAACATACGATTACATTATAAATACTTATTAACAGACACTGTAAAGATTCCATCAACAGTAATTAACGTTGATCTAATAGTGTCTTGTACAGTCAATAAAACACCACCATAAAAGTTTGTCCATAAACTATCATATTTTGTATAAATAGGAAAACATAAACCATCAGTGTGACAGCATTCAGTTATTGCAACCGCACTAATATTTTCAGAACTCATCACTAAGGGCTTTTCACCCAAAAAAAGGTGGTCATTGTCCCACTGTACTCATCCCTCATTAGACCCATTATAGAGTACAATGACCTGTTTGGTATGTACCTCACAAGACATCTGCAACAGCTGGAAAGGTCGCAGAAATACCTCACTAAAGGAATCACAGGCCTAAAGCAGATGCCCTATGCTAACCATCTAAAAAAACTCCAGCTATAGTCTGTGGCATATCATCTACTCAAAGGTGATCTCTGCTTAACATACAAGGCCATGTCATACCCTGAGCTGTTGGACGTGCTCCACTTAAAAAAATTCCAATCCCTTAGAGCCACACACTCCAGGGATCTAAACCTTGTCATCACAATGAACAAAACATGCTGGAAGGATAGGTTCCTGACCCAGAGACTCCCATACTCTGGAATAGACTGCCCATACATGTCAAGCAGAGTGCCTCCTTGGCCCTCTTCAAAGGGAACCTTGATGATTGGATGGGAGATAGTAAATTCACCCTGGGGATCACATCACTCACCCTGTTAGACAGGGGTCCAGGGAAGTAAATATTGTGGGAAGAAATATCCGGGGACTTGTTTGGCTAGGCTTGTATAGCCTAGAACCAACCTATGAATCTATGAACCTATGAATCTGAAATGTTAATAGATGTTTATTGAATAAACTTATTGCATTGCAATAAAACCTTTTACACATCTATCAAATCTCCCTGGAGAATAGATTTGCTTAGTGGAATTATTGGCTTCCCTAAAAAAAAATTAATTACGTCAGCAATCTTACTTGAAACAAACGTTGCCCAGTAAGAATTCAAGTGGAGCTTATCTTTCATAAAGAGTCAATGGTCAAGTATACATTCCTTCTAATGTATACTCAGCCTCATGTTATAAATTACACATAATGGTCTTAACCAAGTATTATACTGATATGCTTTTGTATAGATCTATTCACACCATTTTTGAGATGGAACGATTTCACTGAACATTTCAATGGAAGCCTTCTCAATCTCTTCAGTTATAGACAGAACAGCATCTCTAGATGCAAAGACATAAAGTTTGATAACACATGGTGAGACAGATGTGTCTTAGAGGATCCCTATGCTCTGGAACAGGCATCCCATCGATGTGAAACAGAGTCTTTCCCTAACCCTAGTTAAGCGTAATCTTGGCCAGTGGTTGGGAAATCAGAAATTCACCCCACATCTGGCCCCTATGTCTCTGGTAGACCGAGGTTGATACTAATACTTAAACTAACATACCCACCACACACACACACACACACACACACACACACACACACACGCATACACGTACACACACACAAAACCTCTAGAAACTTCCTAACATACTCTTTCCTAATAAACACCCATGATAGATAGAGAAGCAATTGGGTTGAATTGCACTGTTAGGCCTATTAGCCTAGTATATACCTATGAAAATCTGAACCTATTCAGTGCCGTACTACTATATAAATTGTTTGTTCCAAAGTGTAGTAAGATTTTGGAACAATTAGGTTTAAAATTTAATAGCCTAGATAGGGATGTGGTAACATCTCTTAATTTTAAATCTGGCAAAGCACTAGTGGTGATAATATACTTATTCAAATAAAAAATATATATCTTGTTGTTGGTTTAAGAATAGAATCCCTTAAGATCAAAATATTTGGAGAATTAGTTTCAAATTTATTAGCTAAGTTATTGGCTTTTATTTGCTTATCACAAATGTATTTTGTCTCCATTTAATTTTTGATCTGAAGAAATATCTCTTTAAATAACAGTCATTCCACAATGATTTGAATTCTTCCCAATAGTCTCTGGAGATAATGATAGAGGAAGAGATGTTTTGTCCTAATTCAACAGATGCTGGGTTGTCTGTATTTTAATTGGCCTTAATTGTTATCCCACGTATTTCATTATCATTATAAGCAGTAGTGATAGCATAATTATAATGTTGTGGATTAATACTTACTTTAGTGCAAGGGCTGTAGATATTAAATGAATCAGTAATACTGTTCAGTCTAGGTCTTTTTTTATTTTGCTGTGGATCGGACAAAGACTCTAAAATTGGTTCAGGAAAAGAAGATTGCAATTTGCGATCTAAGTATTTTGGTTCACCAGTTAGCAACCTTTCCACTCTGCAAAGCCTTAGTCAGACTATACCTAGAGAACTAAGAACAATTTTGGTGACCATTTAAGGAAACTGACATCAGGGTGCTGAAGGGAATCAAAAAAAAAAAAAAGCTGACAGAAAGATCTGTAGAATGGAAGGAAAGGAATATGGCCAGAGACTAGAGGAGCGGGAACTCTTTTCACCTGAAACCATATGATGTAGAGATAACATGATACTGATGCAAAACATTTTGTCAGGAAGATGGGAATGGTTCTACTGAACAGAAGGGAGAGGAGGAAGAAGAAGGCATAGACAGTAAATTGTAAGGACTAACTACTCCGTGGATCTCCAAAAGAAGCTATTATTAGAGAGGATTGCAAACTCATGGAATGGGCCACTGTAATTGGTAAGAGGTCAAAATATACAGAGTAATTCAAGAGGGAATGGGACAAGTGGATAAAGAAGAAGAGGAAGGTAGGAATAGAGGGGATGCTGAAAATTAAGGCCCTTAAAGGGCAGACTACATGGGCTTATTGCCTCCTTCTGTCATCTACCAAATGTAATGTAATCTAATGTCTGAATTCATGGGTGTGAACTTGTAGCTATAGGACATTAAAACACAAAACCAAATTTATCTTCATTTCTTTTTAAGCTCTGAAGGTACATTGGCTATCTTTTGTCTGCTTTAGAGAAATAATTGTTGTTGTACAATTTTCAGTTTTCCATTAACTGCAATGAATGTTAGAATACCCTGAAAATGTTTTGTGGATGAAAAAATATAATTTCTAGATGTGTTCTTTCTTCTCTGAATTCAGTTGTGCCATTTATTCAGTTATTTATTTTTGTACACTTTATTGAGTGTCTTAGTCTCATTCTGTTAATGGCCTCTTTTCAGGTGAGACCCAAGATGGTATTCTTAATGACTTGCGGAAATTTGGCCAGGGTACTGATGAACTTCCCATACTTTTTTTTTAATAATTATTATGGGATCTTTTATATCCACCTGAAGTACCACTAAGTTAGTTTGATGGGGCCTTGACTTAATGTCACATCCAATGAACAGCAGATTATACAATGCAGCATGCCTGTTTACACTGCACTGTCAGGTGGTAATAGAATCCACAGCTTTTTAATCTTCCAGTACCAAAACTGAGTGCGCCACCTGTTCAGCTACTGAGACTGTAAACTTCTGACCACAAAGAAGGAAGAACAGAAGAAGAATAACTGAAGGTAAACATATTATCAGAAACAAAACTGTTCAGAGTCTGAAATAAATTCTTGGTTATTTACCTTTCAAGCAACTTTCATGAAACTGTCCATTAAGGACATGTGCGTAAGCAGTGTAACTGTCACAGCTGGTTGCCTAGTACTTCAACTATGATTTTGATATGCTGAAGCATTGCTTAGAAACCATCTTGTGGTTCACACTTCTACATAAAATAAGCCAGAGTCAAGACAACTACACTAGCTTTATGCAGCTGATAAATGTTTGCAGTAGTATGAAAATATTTACCAACTAAAACAGTCTACAGTGAAACAGTAATAATGTTGGAAATGTATTATTATTTTTACTTGCTTCTTAAAGGTGACAAATGGTAACCTTGCATATTCATAAGGAGATGTAATTTAAATAAACTGATTGCTAATGCTGGGAGCATTCAGCTAGAAAACTGAACTGTTTGCATAATTTTTAAGAGGTAGGCTTGATCCATTAGGTTTTGAACAGTAACAATGCGGATAAAGTAATGACACCCTATTTTGTACACCAGGGAATGTTTCAGTATCTATTAAGACCTAAAGACATGAGTAGATTCTGAGCACACTTTCTGCATGGCTACAGTGCATCAACATTATAACACGACATAGTATTTGGTTTCGCTTATTAACAGTTGGAGTACGACTTAATAGGTCTGCAACAAGCACAACATTGTCTCATCAAGTTAGAATACAGATGCTAACACAGCAAGAACATATAGTTTGAAGTGTTATGCTAAACTGAGATGTAAAGTGAAAAAATATTTTAATGCAACACCTCAGTTCTGGAGCAAACATTTGCAATTCAAAGTATGTTAATTTCTTCATCACTGTCAGCAAATTTCTACAGTTACTGGATGACAGTGACTGGTTAGAAAGTTTGAAAAAAAATGTTGGAATTTATTACACCTCTTTAAATAATTCTGGTGATTTGTTTGGTCCATGAAACCTATATTCAGTAATGAGTCAAATCTCAGTGGACAAAGGTGCACAAAAGAGTTCTGTGGAGAGCCTAGCCATCACCTTTAAAATAGGACGGTTTACAGAATGAGCTTCTATGTGAGTGATAAACAGTGGTCAGTGTTCAAATTGTGCCTATGAAATTTTGTAATAAGCTGGGAAAATGCAGATTTTTTTCAAAAGAGATATATAGGAAAAGAGAACAAGTTGCACTAAGACTATATTGAATTGAGAAACTGGGAGATACTTTAAAAGATAAAAGAATTTGCACTGCACTTGCCTTTTCAGCAAATATGCATTCTTAAACAGTGTATAAAGTTATATATACAAATTGTGCATTTGGTACTGTAGTTATGTACTGCGATTTGAAAGTAAAACTAACTCTTCTGCAAACACATCTGCAGTGCTTGAAACCTAGTGCTTCCTAAAATGTTCGAAACATGATTTTTATTTACCTTTTATAAGGACCTACTCCACCATGGTAGATCAATCATTGTAAGAATGCCCTGATTCTATGAATCTCACTTACAGAAATTTGTTTTCTCTACCCCACTATCTGTTGATCTTTGTAATAAATGATATTAGGCTAGGGTTCCTATGGAAATAGATCCATTAACTTAATCGGATCATGCACATGACATATCTACTGTCTATAGACATATCCCCTTATGAACCTGATCTTGATGTTGCTGGGGAGTGTGTGTATTTATTAACCAAATATTAAAGGAACATTTTATTTAAAAAAATGCCAAATATATAAGGTGTTACAGGGTACAAAAGCATCATGGCATATAACTTGCAATATGTCAATATGGATACAAAAACTGCTTAGAAACACCTTAAAGATGCTAGTCTAGGTCAACTGATATTATGTTATTTAGAACTCTCCAGTAAGTAACAGCTGAAACAAAAAAGAATCTTCCAAAAAAGAAAACTGAAGCCTAAAACAAACTGCATCCTGTCTGGAACTGAAATAAATAGATTCAGAGAGAGAGAGAGAGAGAGAGAGAGAGAGAGAGAGAGAGAGAAGGTAAGGAAGAGGTTATTAGCTGGTGAAGTTGCAGGTTTTTTTTTTTGCTGGAACATGCACAAAACAAAGAGATAGAGCTGCCTGTAAGCATTTTACAAATTATTTTCGGATCTTAAAAATTAATGAAAGATAAAGATAAGGCACAGTATATATTTAACCAAAATTAGTTAAGCTCTAGACTAGCTTGTAATTAAAGTTTCCTCTAAGCTATCTTTCTGCTGAAAACTTTAATTTTAAATTTCTTATGCAAGATTATTCCTGTTTACATATTCACTTTTTGGGTGAAATGCTTTTTTATATTATTTCAGCAGAAGTGTTTTAGAAGTCATTATTAAATGTTGTTGGCTGACAATGTGTTTTTTTAGCTGCGTAAAAGATATTAGTGCTGTGGATGTACTGTGATTAGGGCGAAAGCCATCTTAGATAGGGGTTAGGAGACTTTCTTCTATAAGATGATCTAGTAGCTGCTTGTGAATGCACTCTTTGAGAATCTTAGGCAGTGGAGAAAGAATGGCTATGGGCCTGAAATTAGAGGGCTCAGTGGAGTTTCCGCCTTTGTGTAAGAGTATAACATAGAATTTCTTCCAAATATCAGGAATTGTGGCTTCTAGAATGGATCTATTAATAAGTATGGAGATGGGATATGCAATACCTTGTGAGGCTAGTTTAAGGAAAAAAGGAGGCAGGTTATCGGCTGAAGGTGAACCAGTTTTAAGTTTACTCAGAAGTGATCTGATATAAGCAGTAGGAATGGGCTTAAAAGACAAGGAAGTTGTTTGGATGTAGGGTGAGAGGGCATTGAAAGACAGCTGCTTGTGTCATTTTTGATTAACTTCTGAATGGAGTCGATTAAGAAGGAGTTGAAAAGTATAGCTGTGTCTAAGGCAGGGGTATTGGGGAAGGGAGAAGGTGAAGGTGAAGATGACCTACCTGAATATAAGAGTCTGTTGATTGTGTGAATTGTTTTGGGTTATAGTGTGTGTTATCTTGTGGCTTTAGGTAGAAATGTGTTTTGTCTTTTTAGTTCAATTATGAAATTGTTTGTAACGTAGAAGATTGGAAGGATTTTTTTTCCAGTTTTTCCAGGAATTATTTCTCTTGTACAAGAGGGAGAGAGTCCCTTTTGTTAACCAAAGGGTGAAGTTTGATTTAATTCGGATTTTCCTGATGGTGACTATAGATTCTAGAGTACTTAGAAAGATGGAGTTGAATTTTATTACAGCTTCCTTTAGTGAGAGGTCATGGAAGAAGGACCAGTTAATTGAAAATAGTCTGGTTTAAGGTGGAAGAGCTGAAGCTGCATAGTTTATGACAGTCTTTGTATTGGTGGGGTTTGCAAAGATGGGGGGAGTGTCTTTGAATATAGGTAGGTAAATGGCCACTTAGACTATCAGACAGTATAGTGGAGTTTTGGTAAGGGGTTTGGGTTTAAAATGAGGATCCAGTAAAGTGTAGTGCTGGTATTAGTGTGCTTATTCAGGCGAGGGGGAGTAGTAATTAGATGGGAGAAGCCAGAGAGGTTCATACAGGAATTTGGAGATTCTGAGGTTAGACAGTCAATGTTAATTTTGCTTAATATAAAGGTTTCATAGCAGATAGCTTGAGACATCCAGGAAAGAAAGTGTTCAAGGGTAGGCATGTTGTTACAGGGGGGATACAGATGCAAGCAATAGCAATCTTTTTATGGTTGTTTAATTTGCAGTTTGCTATGAGGACTTCAACCAGGCAGAAATTTGGTATAGAGAATGAAGAGGATGAAGGGAGAGTTTGTCAGAGTATAAAATAGCCACACACCCCTGTTTTTTGTTAAGTCTATCCTGGCAGATGATACTGTAGCCAGGGGGTAATATTTCATTGTCAGATATGTGGGGTTTTAGCCAGGCTTTTGAGTGGGTAAGAATGTCAGGGGTGTGGAGCGATATCCATGAATGTAGGTCAGTGACTTTGTTGAGTATGCTTTGAATGCTGAGAGCTAGGAAGATCAGGTTTTTGGAAGCTGAAGAGGAGGAATGTGTTTGAGAAAAAGAAAATGAGGAGGTATGTAGGGGGGTAGGATGAGAAGGGCAAAAGGAACTGGTGACTGGCTCAGGGTTGGGGTGTTTATCACCTGAGAGTAGTAATTTAAGTATAAGAAGTTTTCATTGTTAATGGTTGGCGTTTAATAAATAGTGTTTCAGCTTTGTTTTAGGAGGTAAAGAGGACTGTAGGAATAATTTTACTTTGTATAGGTGAGTGTCATTGTCATTGAATAGAGCAGGGGTAGTAAGGAGGGAGGGAGTACATGAGTAATTAGATTGTGGGTAGGTTAGTGTAGGAGCAGGACTTATGTGTGTTATGGTGTAACGATAGAAGGTAGATACAGAGAGAGAGAGAAGAATGAGCAGGGTTGAAGTGAAGAGAAGGTGTAGCATGTTGTGGGGTAAGTTAAAGGCAAGTATTTAGATATAATTAATGCAACAAGATGAGACGGTTTATAATAGTAAGCGGAAAGTAAAAGTTTATGTTAGGTAGGAATTTGGCCTGTTTTTTTAAGAAAGAGTGTCAATGTTGAGAGGAAGTTATAGCTGATTGGTGGGTGAGGGAGGAAGTTGGGAGTGGCAGGAGGAAGTGGTTAGGATGGGTAGAGTATAAGTTTAGAGTATACAGGGGTGGGTGGTAATGGGGTAGAATAGGAGATCAGAATGAGCCCAAGCGAACAGAACAGGTTGGACCAGGGCTGTATTCGCAGTTGATATCAGGATAAAGAAAAAAACAATCAGTAGGTATAACACTAAGAGAAAAATTTGAAAATTTAAATGTATTACATTTTATTTTATGCTGCTAATAATGAAAGGTAAGGTGTTATCTGAAAAAAAAACAATAAAGAGTTAAGTGGGCAGATACAACTTGCAGAAGCTTTCCAAAATAGACTGCGAGGCAGCTGTTGTAAACAGAGTTACAGGATCAGCTAAGAGTAACAGGGAGAGATTCTGATACATGCATGGATTACAAGTAAAAAGATGTGTAAGATTTACTAGTTTGGGTAGGACACACTACATATGGAATACAGAGAAATATCTGGGTGAGGGGAATGGTAGATACCAGATACATCCCAGTGATGAGAATTATTTCAGTTAACATAGAATCAGAAGTAAAAACGTACATTACATTAAAAAAGACCACAACTGCAGTGTTTGTTGTGCCACCAGGACCTTAAGTTTGCATGGATTCACAGTCAGGTAGTCAGGGAGCTTTGCAGAAAGGGAAATGTATATGATGTGAAACCTAAAAGGGGGGGGGGTTAGATCATTAATTTGTGTGCAGTATTTGAGGAGTATAAGAAGTGCAAGAAGAGAGAGAGAGACAGAGTAACATACAAAAAGTAGGGATGACAAGGAAAGTAATACAAGGATAAAAAAAAGTGGAGCACAAATAGGGTAAAAATAGAATAGTGACAGACAACTGTGAAATATAAGGTGAATAGGGTATAGAAAAGAGAGGAGCACACACAGAGAAATTAAGGAGAGGGAGGAGATAAGAGTAGATTGTAAAGAGGCAAGGGTAATTGTATGTTGGTAATAAAACTGTAAAGAAACTACACAAAACGTGTTAGTACATTGCTAACAATTCAAAAATAGACAAACTAGCTTAGAAGTAAGCAACAATACTATATGCAACTAGTTACGTTTGAGGCAGAGACAAAAAAATAAAGCCGTACTCTTGATTAACATTCAAGTATTCTTAGGATCAAAAGAGCATATGCTTAAGCGATGCAATGCTACATAGCTTCTAAAGCAGAAACAAAAAGTAAAACAGAAGTCTTTTTAACATTCAAGTATGCCTAGGTTCAAACTGATGTACATACGCTACACGGCACTACATAGTTTCTGAAGCAGACACAAAAAATGAAACAGTAGACTTGTTAATATTCAAGTCTGCTTGAGTTAACAAAACATGTACCTAAGCTTTGCAATACTAATAAGCATTTGAAACAACTACATTTTAAAACAAAGTTGGATGCGTACAGAATCTCCAAATCTTAAGAAATGTACTACAGCTCATAGACAAATTTAAGTTATACTTAAAAGTGATATTGCCTACCAAACATTCAAAGTATACAGTAAAGTGAAAAGTCCTGCCTATAAGCAGTTTAAGTATTAAATATAGGTAGCATATAGAGCCAGAACATACAAATTAAAGCACACACGCATCACTGGGAAAATGCTCAGGTATCCACTACAAACTCCAAAAGATGGCAAGAAAAGCTAGAATGGCTTTCTAAAGTCACAAAGCATCATGGGAGGTAAGAAAAATGCAGGAATAAGCTATTAGATACTGATTGTAATTCAGCAGTGTAATTGGACCAGGGTCGTATTCACAGTTGACGTCAGGAAAAAGAAAAAAAAACAATCAGTAGGTATAACACTAAGAGAAAAAGTTGAACATTTAAATGTATTACACTTTATGTTGGTAACACAGCAAGAGGTTCTCTGGTTCAATTCTCGGCTGGGGTGCCTTCTGTGCAGAATCTGCATGTCCTCCCTGTGGTCACGTGGGTTTCCTCCAGGTGCTCCAGTTTCCTCCCACATCCCAAAGACATGCTATAGGTGGATTGGACACTCTAAATTGGCCCTAGGTGTGAGTGCGTGTGTGCCTTCTGTGGAAGGTTGGGCACCGGGCTGGCAACTCGACACTGTAAAGCTGCACTGCCAATCATGAGCAGACAGGTGATCTGCTGTGGTGACCCCTAACCGGGAAAAACTGAAAGAAGAAGAAGTTAGTAACAATGAAAGGCAAGGTGTTATCATAAAGAGCTATGTGGGACAGATACAAGTTGCAGAGGCTATCCAAAATAAACTGTGAGGCATCTGTTGTAAACTGAACTACAGGATCAGCTAAGAGTAACAAGGAGAGATTCTGATACATGTGTGAATTACAAGTAAAGAGATGTACAAGACTTATGAATTTGTGTAGGACACATTACATATGGAGTACAGAGAGATATGTGGGGTGGGGGAGTGGTGGATACAAAATATGTCCCAGTGATAAGAAGCATTTCAGTTAAAATACAATCAGAAGTGAAAACATACATTAAGTTAAAAAATGACCACAACAACGGTGTTTGTGGTGCTGCCAGGGACTTTGGTTTACATGGATTCACAGTCGGGTAGTCAGGGAGCTTTGCAGGAAGGGGAAATTATATGATGTGAAACATTAAGTTAAAAAAGGACCACAACAACAGGGTTTGTAGTGCCGCCAGGAGCTTTGAGTCACACAGATTCACAGTTGGATAGTCAGTGATCTTAGCAGGCAGGAAGGGAAATTTTTATGATTTGAAACAAATTAAAGCGCACATGCATCACGGGGAAAATGCTCAGGTATCCACTACAAATGCCAAGTTAAAAAGATCTTTGCCCAACTAAACAGTGCCAAAGAAGCATATATATATATATATATATATATATATATATATATATATATATATATATATATATATATACTCAATTCCTAGCACAGAATAAAGTTTAGTACAAGAAAGTATCTATTAACAATTACAGCAATTACATACATTCCTCTTGGGTGTACCATTATTGTATAAGATCAAAATTTAAACTTTTATACATTGCCCTTTTCACTTGTTATACAGGAATTAGACATTTTTCTTACCCCCTAACTTTCCTTTTTCCAACTGCATTACTAGTTTCTCTTTATCTCTCATCTCCATCAATCCTTTTCCCACTTTCATTTTTTCATCATTTCACTCATCTCTTCCTGCATTACCTTTTTTTCTGTTTGGTCCCTTTCTATCTAAATAAGTAAAGGTTGCATTTAGCTTCTATCTTCCAACTTTTTGCTATTCCTTCAAATCTCTTTCTCCTCTTTTTCTGAAATGTATATCATTTATTAACATTCTCAGTGTATTTGCATTGTTTAACATCAGGTCCTTCTCCTGTACCTCTTCTTTCTCCATCCAAGTTCTTTGGTCATTCTGTCCTTAGAAATACTTACTTCCTAACAATTCTATGCATTTTTTCTAGTTTTATGTCTGGTTATAGCAGAGTTCCCATCTTCTTTGAATGTTTATTCACAGATTTTCTAACATTTCACCACATCTCCTCCTTAAATTCCTCTCTCCTATTGACATTCCTAGAACATATGGATTATCCATGCATTTTTTCAGACTCACATCTTCAGCATTTCTCTCTCCTGCAGCCTTACCCTCCTGTTTTATCCTGGATGGTGCTGAGTATGCTTTAAACTGTAATCCTAGCTGTGTGTGCCATATATTTTGCATAACAGTTTGTTTCTCTGCCTATACTCCAAGACGCTCCTCAGTCATCTCTGCTCCTCTTCCAGACCACTTTTTCTTTACAACTTTTTTAATATCATTTCTCCTTCCCCTGCATTCTCCTCTCTGAAGTCCTTGTAAATCTTTGTTTCTTTTCTTCCCCTTCCATCCTACCCATTTATGCCATCTATTCCCATCCCTTCTTATGTGTTTTTCCTTCTTTAGTAATATTTTTACCTATCTTTCTCGGTACTCGTTTTAATTTTTGCTTTCTTCCACCAACAACTTTACAAATTTCGCACAATTTATTCCAGACTGGTTCACGTTTTTATTGTAATCACATATCTCATTCTTGTGAAACTCCTGGTTAAGCCTAAATAGCCCAGTTATCTGCAGAATTTTTCTTTTCTTCATTCCATCTCCCTTCTCCTCATGTCTTTCACTCCAGAATTCATCCTCTGAACCCTATGAGTTCTTCTGTCAAGCATTTCATTCTCAGTCGGTTAAAACTTAAACTCTCTTTCAACATTATGCGTTTCTTGATTGGCCTTTGCCCCTTCTCTTTATCTCTTTACTCCCACTTTCCCCTCAGTTGTCTTTGCCGTTTTGCTATTGTGTTCCCTCATCTACTAATTACTGCATTGTCATTAGCAAATCATCCATTGTTTTTGTATCTTTCTTATTGTGCCATTTTTTCTGTAATAGGAATGAGTCCTAGTGAATATATTGCTGTCAAGCATATTATCCTTCCCGCAAACATTGTAACTTTCCCTTTCAACACAAGTAAGGTCTTTTTATTTCCTCCTTTTAATTTTCTATAATCTTCCTTTTCTAATTTTGTCCAGGGTTCCCCATACATCAAATTGAAGATGCTTTGCCCTTTGTTTCTCTGGCATATGCTATACCTTTTCTTCTGTATATAATTATCTTCTCCACCTATTTTTACATCACAATTTTCTTCAAGCTGCACTACAACCCTTCTTCTTTAAATAATTCCATCTTCTATAGAGATAATTCTGCTGCTTTTTTTAACATTTATGTTAAAAATATGCAGGCATCTGCATGGAGAAAAAATATGGCTTCTTCCGCA